>NC_092761.1:93126772-93206990 GCF_047496795.1 Chiloscyllium punctatum
GGTAGGGTGGGATCAGAAAGAGAGTGCGGTGAGACTTCAGCAGCTATTCCACCCCCTCACCGTCACCCCCCCCACCACCATCACTCTCCCCCTCACCATTCACTCTCCCCCTCACCATTCACTCTCCCCCTCACCATCACCCCCTCACCATCACTCCCTCCACACCATCACCCCCCTCACCATCACCCCCCTCACCATCACCCCCCTCACCATCACCCCCTCACCATCACTCCCTCCACACCATCACCATCACCCCCCTCACCATCACCCCCTCACCATCACTCCCCCCTCACCATCACCCCCCTCACCATCACCCCCCTCACCATCACCCCCCTCACCATCACCCCCCTCACCATCACCCCCCTCACCATCACCCCCCTCACCATCACCCCCTCACCATCACCCCCTCACCATCACCCCCCTCACCATCACCCCCTCACCATCACCCCCTCACCATCACTCCCTCCACACCATCACCCCCCCTCACCATCACCCCCCTCACCATCACCCCCCCTCACCATCACCCCCCTCACCATCACCCCCCCTCACCATCACCCCCCTCACCATCACTCCCTCCACACCATCACCCCCCTCACCATCACCCCCTCACCATCACTCCCTCCACACCATCACCCCCCTCACCATCACCCCCCTCACCATCACTCCCTCCACACCATCACCCTGCCTCACCATCACTCCCGCCTCAACACTACTACCCACTCACCATCACTCCCCCTCACCATCACCCCCTCATCATCACCCCCCTCACCGTCACTCCCACCCTCACCGTCACTCCCACCCTCACCGTCACTCCCACCCTCACCGTCACCCCCCTGATCGTCACTCCCCCTCTCACCGTCACTCCAGCCCTCACCCTGTCACACCCCTCACCATTACTCCCCCCTCACCATTACTCCCCCCTCACCATCACTCCCCCTCCTCACCATCACTCCCCCTCCTCACCATCACTCCCCCTTTCACTATCACTCCCCCTTTCACTATCACTCCCCCTTTCACTATCACTCCCCCTTCACCATCACCCCCTCACCCTCACTCCCCCCACACCCTCACTCCCCCCACACCCTCACTCCCCCCACACCCTCACTCCCCCCACACCCTCACTCCAATCCCACCCTCACTCCAATCCCACCCTCACTCCCCCCACACCCTCACTCCAATCCCACCATCAATCCCCTCCACAATCCCCCCTCACCATCACTCCCCCCTCACCATCACTCCCCCCTCACCATCATCACCCCCCTCACCATCACTCCCCCCTCACCATCACTCCCCCCTCACCATCACTCCCCCCTCACCATCACTCCCCCCTCACCATCATCACCCCCCTCACCATCACCCCACCCTCACCATCACCCCCCTCACCATCACTAATCGCTCACAATCACCCCCCTCACCATCACCCCCCCTCACCATCACTAATCGCTCACAATCTCCCCCCTCACCATCACTCCCCCCTCACCATCACTCCCCCCTCACCATCACTCCCCCCTCACCATCACTCCCCCCTCACCATCACACCCCCTCACCATCACACCCCCTCACCATCACGCCCCCCTCACCATCACTCCCACCTCACCATCACGCCCCCCTCACCATCACTCCCACCTCACCATCACGCCCCCCTCACCATCACTCCCACCTCACTATTACTACCCCCTCACCATTACCCCCTCACCATTAGCCCCTCACCATTACCCCCACTCACCATCACCCCCTCACCATCACCCCACTCACCATCACGCCCCCTTTCACCATCACCCCCCCTCACCATCACCCCCCTCACCATCAGCAACCCCTCACCATCACCCCCCTCACCATCACCCCCCTCACCATCACCCCCCTCACCATCACCCCCCCCTCACCATCACCCCCCTCACCATCACCCCCCTCACCATCACCCCCCCTCACCATCACCCCCCTCACCATCACCAACCCCTCACCATCACCAACCCCTCACCATCACCAACCCCTCACCATCACTAACCCCTCACCATCACCAACCCCTCACCATCACCAACCCCTCACCATCACTGCCCTCACCATCACCAACCCCTCACCATCACCAACCCCTCACCATCACCAACCCCTCACCATCACTAACCCCTCACCATCACTAACCCCTCACCATCACCAACCCCTCACCATCACCAACCCCTCACCATCACCAACCCCTCACCATCACCAACCCCTCACCATCACCAACCCCTCACCATCACCAACCCCTCACCATCACCAACCCCTCACCATCACCAACCCCTCACCATCACTAACCCCTCACCATCACCAACCCCTCACCATCACCAACCCCTCACCATCACCAACCCCTCACCATCACTAACCCCTCACCATCACCAACCCCTCACCATCACCAACCCCTCACCATCACCAACCCCTCACCATCACCAACCCCTCACCATCACCAACCCCTCACCATCACCAACCCCTCACCATCACCAACCCCTCACCATCACCAACCCCTCACCATCACTAACCCCTCACCATCACTAACCCCTCACCATCACCAACCCCTCACCATCACCAACCCCTCACCATCACCAACCCCTCACCATCACCAACCCCTCACCATCACTGCCCTCACCATCACCAACCCCTCACCATCACCAACCCCTCACCATCACCAACCCCTCACCATCACTAACCCCTCACCATCACTAACCCCTCACCATCACCAACCCCTCACCATCACCAACCCCTCACCATCACTGCCCTCACCATCACCAACCCCTCACCATCACCAACCCCTCACCATCACTGCCCTCACCATCACCCCCCCACCATCAGCAACCCCTCACCATCACTCCCACCTCACTATTACTACCACCTCACCATCACCCCACTCACCATCACTCCTCCTCACCATCACTCCTACCTCACCACCTCACTATTACTACCACCTCACTATTACTACCACCTCACCATCACTCCCCCTTTACCATCACTCCCCCCTTACCATCACTCCGCCCACACCATCACTCCCCCCCACCGTCACTCCCCCCTTACCATCACTCCGCCCACACCATCACTCCCCCCCCACCGTCACTCCCCCCCACCGTCACTCCCCCCCCACCATCACTCCCCCCCCACCGTCACTCCCCACCACCGTCACTCCCCACCACCGTCACCCCCGTCACTCCCCCCTCACTGTCACCCCCTCCCTCCCCGTCACTCCCCCCCTCACCGTCACTCCCCCCCTCACCGTCACTCCCCCCCCCTCACCGTCCCTCCCCCCTCACCGTCCCTCCCCCCTCACCGTCCCTCCCCCCCTCACCGTCCCTCCCCCCTCACCGTCACTCCCCCCTCACTGTATCCACCCTCACTGTATCCACCCTCACTGTATCCACCCTCACTGTCACTCCACCCTCACCGTCACTCCCCCATCACTCCCCTCTCCCACCGTCACTCCCCCTCACCATCACTCCCCCTCACCATCACTCCCCCTCACCATCACTCCCCCTCACCATCACTCCCCCTCACATCACTCCCCCTCACCATCACCCCCCTCACCGTCACTCCCTCCTCACCGTCACTCCCCCTCTCACCGTCACTCCCCCTCTCACCGTCACTCCCCCTCTCACCGTCACTCCCCCTCTCACCGTCACTCCAGCCCTCACTCCAGCCCCCTCACCATCACTCCCCCTCCTCACCATCACCCACCCCTCACCATCACTCCCCATCCTCACCATCACTCCCCCCCTCACCATCACTACCCCCTCACCATCACTACCCCTTCACCATCACTAGCCCCTCACCATTACCCCCTCACCATTACCTCCCCTCACCATCACCCCCCCACCCCTCCACCATCACTCCCCCCCTCACCATCACTACCCCCTCACCATCATCCCCCTTCACCATCACCCCCTTCACCATCATCCCCCTTCACCATCATCCCCCTTCACCATCACTCCCCCCTCACCATCACTCCCCCTTTAGCATCGCTCCCCCCCACCATCACTCCCCCCTCACCATCACCCCCCCTCACCATCACCCCACCCTCACCATCACCCCACCCTCACCATCACCCCACCCTCACCATCACTCCCCCCTTACCATCACTCCCCCCTTACCATCACTCCCCCCTTACCATCACTCCCCCCTCACCATCACTCCCCCCCTCACCATCACTCCCCCCCCCTCACCATCCCCCCAACCCCCCCAGTCCACAGTCCTCCATGGCCCTGAGCACCATTTGGATTCCTGAGCTGAGTCCTTACCAACACTTCCCCTCGGTTTCCCCGGGGAATGACGATGCTGTGTGAATAAACCTTCACTTTGATGCTCCGAAGCCAAGAGACGGCACTCCCCACCCGGTTCTCATTGGTGGACTCGATGCTGAAGCTGGGAAGATGGTCCCCCTCCAGGCACGGCTTGGAAAGGATATAGGAGCAAGTTCCTTGGAAGTGGAAGAGCGACCCGTCGAAGGTGTGATAGTGAGGATCTCCAAAAACCACACAGGAGGCAGTCTGCTCGGGAAGGCAACGGTAAACACCATCGACAGAGTGACACTGCTCCAACTGCCCGCAGGACAGATTCTGGCACAGGAGCCGGTTCTCCAGGTCAAGGCAGCGGCATTTGGTCTGACATTTCTCCTCAGCCCAGAACACATCTCCACGACGGAAAAACTGCCCTGTAACAGAAAACAGCCCCTTCCCAGTGATAAGCAAACCGAAATCCGAGCGAATCACCGACTCCCAGAGTTACTGACATTGACATCAGGAGGCAGGCCATTCGGTCAAGAGACCTATACTGGCCAAAACAATACAGGGGCATCTGCCAACAGCTCACAGAAGTTCAATTGAATTTTCAAGGGTCTTCATTCGTGACTTAAACCTTTCAGGCAGTAAGTTCCAGTTCCAGCCACCTCTGATGTATAACAAAACCTCAAGTTCCCTTTAATTTTAAATCTCCTCACCTGATTTAATCAGTCTACTAATAGGTAAAGGATGTTCTAATCCACTGTCTGCAGTCTCCTTGCTGTATACCCCTCAAACATAGCCCTGTCCAATCTTTGCTTGCTCTCCTGACCTGGCCAGATACTCATGGATCTTCCCTGATCTACTGTGATCACATCCTTCCTCTAGTGCATTGACCCAAACTGTACAAAGTACTCTAAACGTGGCCTAACTCGCATTTAATACAATTCTAGCATGAGCTCCCTGCTCTTATCTTGGCCAATAAAGTAAGTTATTGGACATGAATCCCTAACTATCTGTCCTGTTACCTACTACCTTTGCTGGCAATGCGTTTCAGGCACCTACCATCCTCTGTGTAAAGTACTTTCCCTGTCTACACCCTTCATGATTTTGTAAACCTAAATCAGGTCCCGCCTCAATCTCCTTTTTTCTAGTGAGAATAAACCTAACCTTCTCAACCTCTCTTCGTAGCTAGCACCTTCCATACCAGGCAACATCCTCGTAGATCTTCTCTGCACCCTCTCCAAAGCGTCCCCATCCTTTTGGTAATGTGGCGACCAGAACTGTTCACAGTATTCTAAATGCGGCCGAACCAATGTCGTGTACAATTTTAACATGACTTGCCAGTTCTTATATGCAATACCCCGTCCAATGAAGGCAAGCGTACTATATTCCTTCTTGACCACTCTATCCACCTGTTCTGCAACCTTCAGGATACAATGGACCTGCACTCCCAGATCTCTCTGCCCATCAACTTTTCCCAAGGCTCTTCCGTTCATTGTATAATTTGCTCTAGAATTAATCTTGCCTAAATGCATCACCTCACATTTGTCTGGATTGAAAGCCATCTGCCACTTTTCCACCCACCTCTCCAGCCTATCTATATCCTCCTGTATTCTCTGACAGTCCCTTATGCTTTCTGCCACTCCACCAATCTTTGTGTCACCTGCAAACTTGCTGACCAGACCAATAGTGCCCTCTTCCAGATCATGTATGTATAAGACAAACAATAGTGGCCCCAATACTGACCCCTGTGGAGGGTGATCTAATAAGGTTCTTTGAAATTTTGAAAGATTTTGAGAGAAGCGACAAGAGAAATCTCTCTTCTTTTGAGGAATAACGGACCCTTCGGTCCAACCCGTCCATGCTGACCAGCTATCCCAACCCAATCTAGTCCCACCTGCCAGCACCTGGCCCATATCCCTCCAAACCCTTCCTATTCATTTACCCATCCAGATGCCTCTTAAATGTTGCAATTGTACCAGCCTCCACCACATCCTCTGGCAGCTCATTCCATACATGTATCACTCTCTGTGTGAAAAAGTTGCCCCTTAGGTCTCTTTTATATCTTTCCCCTCTCACCCTAAACCTATGCCCTCTAGTTCTGGACTCCCCGACCCCACGGAAAATACTTTGCCTATTTATCCTATCCATGCCCTTCATAATTTTGTAAACTTCTATAAGGTAGGGACCATAAATATAAGATAGTCATCAAGAAATCCAGTTAGGTTCTGGGAATTATCTTCTTCACCCAGAGAAGATAAGTGAGTTGTGGACTTCACCTTCATCAAGTGATTGAAGCAGAAATGCATTTAAAGGGAAACCAAACATAAACTAGTATTTGAAAGAGAAGTTTATAGATGGCTATAATAATAGATTTAGATGGAAAATGGGAGGAGTCTTGAGAGGAGCATTATTTCTGACATGGATTGGTAGGGCTCAATGGCTTTTCTTCACTGTTTATCCCTTATAATCCTGACACCAAGCCAATTTTGAATTCAACTTCCTGTACATTTGTTGAATCCCATGTGCCTTTAAATTCTCTGGCCTATACTGAATGCAGAACCTTGTCAAAAATCTTGTTAAAATCTGTTATGAAGATGTAAGGGGTTTAAGAGAGTTGAAGGAGTTAGAGACACACACAGAGTGCTGGAGAATTTACAATATAACTTCTGGTTCAGAACAGCTAACACTGTTTGGGTTGCTCTGAGACAAAAACAAATTCAAATTCAGCCAATCAGTTTAAATTATGCCCCAAAATATCAAACTCCAATTGAGTTTGAATTTAGTATTTTGACAATGTTAAAACTAATGAAACGATCCAATGCTTTAGGGTATAAGACCAAAAAAAATTAAACTGTTGGAGGAGAACTGCCAAGCTACCGACATATGCAGACTAACCAGAGAATAGCTCTCTTAAAGGTACCTTTATCGATCAGTGACATGTGAAACAGAAATCCCTAAGAAGAAGAAAAGAAGACAGAGGAAGATACAAAGAGAAGATTCAACAGCTGGCTGGTTTTAAAATTTGAATTTTTTTGGAAAATCTTAATGAGGGGTTTTACCAGACTAGTGTTTTAGAGGGGAAGGTAAAAGATAGGTCAGAGGAAGAAGTTGTAAATAGTTGTTAGTTAATATGCTATGTTAGACTTAAAGAATAAAGTTCTTACTTTTTTTGTACTTTAAATTGTGATTTTTGGGATCGTTCTTGGCCTCTTGAATTTTAACAGATTACTACACGGGGTACATCTTTTCTGTGTTGCTGCATTAAATTGGCAGAGGGCGCATTTGCACCATGTCGTAATATTTTGCTTTCCTGCAAGATTTGAACTGGTTTAGACAGATTTGAATAGATTTGGGGACAAAAATCCCAGCAGATTTAAACTCTTGCATGTTAGTGTCCTAGATTTTTAAACAAAACATAGGTGAGAAAATTTGTTTAATTTCGATGACTTGTGGTTGATTAAACTAAAAGTGAGAGAAATGGCTCTTAAAATTGCTAAATAGGTTCTGGGATTTGAAGATGATTCTCAAATTTGTCAAGAAACTTATGAAGGAAAGAAAAGGCCATACTTTTAGAATTAACAAATAAGTTAGATTTAGGTTTGACCAAGGACAAAGGTAAAGCTGAAATTGTAAGGGAATTGTTCAAACACTTAGGTGTGTCAGAGAAACAGACAAGTGCAATAGAAGCAGAATAACTTAAATTACAATTGAGGAAAATGGAGTTAGAAGAGAAACAGAGAGAGAGAGAGAAGAAAAGAGAGAGAAAGAAGGTTCTTAGCTGAGCAAAGAGAGAGAGAAAAAGAAGAAAGGGAGAGACAAAAAGAGAGAATTTGAACTTGAGAAATTGCGACTTAGTCAGCAAAGTAAAGTTAACAGGATGGAGATTAAAAGAGAAGCTAGTGATACATACAAATATGTCAAACTATGCTACATTTCAATGAGAAAGATGGTGAAGCTTTATTTCATTTGAACAATTAGCTAGGCAGATGGAGTGGTCCAAGGGTTTACCGATAATGCTAGTTCAGACTAAACTGGTAGGCAGAGCTGGTGAGATATTTGCTGCACTGTCAGATGAGGGATCAAGAGATTAGGAAGAGGTCAAACAGGCTATTTTAAGTACTTATGAATTGGTACCAGAAGAATATAGACAGTGGTTCAGAAACATAAAGAGGGAACCAAGTCAGATTTATGTTGACTTCAAAAGAATTAACATAGTCATTTTGATAGATGGGTGTATGCTTTAAAAATAGATAAGTCCCTTGAGGCTCTACAAGAGATTATTCTGCTGGAGGAGTTTAAAAACTCCTCCAGAGATGGTAAGAATTCACGTGGAGAAACAGGAAGTTCAGGAAGTGAGAAGGGCAGCAGAATTAGCAGATTAATACGTGTTGGTGCATAAGACAAGCTTCCAGCCAGAATTTCATCCTGTGACGGATAGAAGTTGGGAGAAGGGAAGATCCTACACTACAAAATAACAAGTAGCGAACAATTGTAAGAATTTCCCACATGTTAAAGAAGCCCAAGAGGATGAAAAGGAGGTAAAAGGTCTCAGGTGTTTTCACTGTACTGGAGTGGGACACAGAAAATTACAGTGCTGGTGGTTTCAACAGGACACTGCGAAAAGGTGTTTTCACTGCCAAAAGGTGGGACATGTAAAGTCATGCTGCTGGTCATTAAAGAATGACACTCTGGGAAACGATGTGGTAAAAGATGCAAAGCCTGTGGCATTATGATGGTAGTAAAGGCGATGCCAAGGAGCTGCAGGAGAGTGCCCAGCCTAGGCAGGGGCTGGGTATGCAGTTAGTACCTGATCTCTACAAAGAATTTGCCTCTGTGGGTAAAGTTTACTCAGAAAGAACAGGGAGAGAAGGACAAAAAGTTATAATTTTGAGGGATACAGGATCTAACCAGTCATTGACAGTAAGGGATGAGCGAATATGCACTCCTTCTGATCTGTTACCTGAGAGTGTGGTAATTTGTGGGATAAATAGACAAAAATTTAGCATTCCCCTATGTAAGATCAGATTGGGGTGCCAACCCAAGACTGGGGAAGTTAGAGTGGGAGTGACTGACAGAATGTCAGTTCCAGGAATCCAGTTTGTTTTTGAGAATGATTTGGCAGGATCCAAGGTGGGAGCGACACGCCTTGTTGTGGAGAAGCCCAAGGAAGACCAAGAAACTGAGGAGTTAAAACAGATATATCCTGGTATTTTTCCAGACCAAATCCCACTATCTTAAGTCACAGCATGAAGTTAAAAGTAAAGAGAAAGATGAAGGAGTTGAGATTCAGTTAGAGGATACCCTGTTTGATGTAATGGTGCAGGAAAAACCTGAACAGGCAGAGGGTCAGACAAAAGTATTTAATCCTGAAAGGCTAAGGGACTTGCAACAGCAAGACAAGATGATAAAAGATATATATGTGGATGATACTCTGAAAAAGAGGCAGAGAATATTCTGGAGGGTTATTATCTGAAAGATAAAATCCTAAAATGGAAATGGAAACCACGGCAGGTTAGTGCAGAGGAGAAATGGGCCGAAGTGCACCAGATTGTGTTGCCTATAGCATACAGACATGAAGTGTTACGGGTAGCACATGAACTACCTGTAGGAGGTCACCTAGGGTTAAGGAAGACTCAGGCTAAGGTACAAAACCATTTTTATTGGCCTGAAATTCACAAAAATGTGTTTAACTTTTGCCGTACGTGTCATACACGCCAAGCAGTAATAAAACCAGCCCCTTTGTTGCCAATTCCCACATTTGAAGATCCTTTCACGTGGTTTATGATTAATTGTGTAGGTCCCCTCCTGAGAACTAAAAGTGGGAACCAGTACTTGCTAACCATAATGGATGTGTCTACCAGATTTCCGGAGGCAATTCCATTATGGAGTATCTCGGCAAAAAGGGTAGTAGAGGAGTTAGTAGATTTCTTCACACCATATGGGCTACTTAGAGAGATTCAGTTGGACCAAGCATCTAATTTTACTTCTAGGCTGTTTAAGGAGGTTATAGATAACTGAGGTATACAGCACTTTAAATCCAGTGCATACCATCCTGAACCCCAGGGAGCTTTAGAAAGATGGCATCAACCTTGAAGGCCATGTTGAAAGCATACTGTCAGAATCACCTGAATGATTGGGATAAAGGTATCCCATTCATATTGTTTGCCATTAGAGATGCTGCAGATGAATCTAGTCAGTTTACTCCCTTCAAGTTAATATTCGGTCATGAGTGCGAGGCCCTTTGAAATTAATTAAAGAACAATCGACAGGACCAAAGTCAGAGATCTCACACTTAGATTACGTATCAGAGGTGAGGGAGAGACTAAACTGAGTAGGTGAGTTACCCAAACAGCACTTAAAAAGGGCACAGCATAGAATGAAGCAGGTGGCAGATAAAAGCTCTGAGACTCGGACGTCATCCCAAGGGGATGACGTGTTAGTACTGTTACCAGTGATAGGAGATCCCTTCAAAGTCAGGTTTAGTGGTTCCTATCAAATTGAGAAAACATTGAGTCAGGTGAACTATCTAGTAAAGATGCAGATAGAACAAAAAGGTATTGGATATGTCATGTGAACATGTTGAAAATGTGTTATACTATAGAGAAAGATAATTAAAAATGAAGAAGTCCTTGAGGAGTGGGATAGGCTAGTAAGGTTATCTGTCTCATGAGCACAGAATATAGTTGAAAGATCTGTTACTGCAGTACAAGAACACATGTAAGAATCAGATGGGGAGGACTAATACTATTGTACATTAAGTAGACGTAGGGAATACTGCTCCAATAAAATAACACCCCTATCGGCTTAATCCTTTTAAAGCCAGACAGGTCTAGAAGGAAGTGGAGGCCATGCTCGATGAGGACATCATTGAACCAAGCCAGAACGAATGGAGTTCGCCAATCGTCTTAGTTCCCAAATCGTACAGGACCTAACAATTCTGCGTAGATTATCGGAAGGTCAACGCCATTACAAAATCAGACTCATATCCAATTCCTAGATTTGAGGACTGTATTGAGAAAGTCGGACAAGCCAGTTACCTCACCAAGTTGGACTTACTGTGTGGTTACTGACAGGTATGTTTATCAGAGATGGCGAAAGAAATTTCTGCGTTTGTAACCCCAAATGGGCTATATCAGTTTAAAGTGATGCCCTTTGGAATGAAGAACGCACCCGCTACATTCCAAAGACTCATGAACAGAGTTGAGGCTGGGTTAACAAACTGTGCAGTCTATTTAGATGATGTTGTGATCTTTAGTAAGTCCTGGAAAGATCACATGGTACAATTGGCAGAGCTCTTTGACTGACTATGAGAAGCAAAACTAGTGATAAACTTAAATAAACCTGAATTCACAAAAGTAGAGGTGATATTCTTGGGACATAACATCGAGTCATGGAAGGTTGACCCCCCCATGGAACATAAAGATGAAGGGCATTGAGGAATTTCCACATCCAACCTTGAAGAAAGAGGTGCTTTGATTTTTAGGACTCAGTGGATTCTATCTGAAGTTTGTTCCAAACTTCAGCAATGTAATGGCACCATTAACCGATTTGCTGAAGAACACAAAGTTTTAGTGGGCAGAACAATGCCAGGAGGCATTCGACCATTTGAAAGCCATATTAACCATTTGGCTGCATCAAACTTTTCAAAACCTTTTAAAGTCACTGTGGGAAAAGATCTGCCACCTGCCTACCCACAGCATGCCCACAGGGAACACAGACAATCAAGTTTGTCCAAACCATACAAGAAACACCCAGAATACCTCAGCATTGACCAAACAGGCTGACAAGGGTAACCAGACTTGACCACAGTCACTTGCAGACCAGGGAATACACTTCCCAAGATAAACTAACAATAAGCTTCCCCTGGACTCGATCAACACAGTTGTCCCAAAGTATTTAAAGTATTTTTGTACTTTAAATAGTGATTTTTGGAATAGTTCTTGGCCTCTCAAATTTTAACAGATTACCGCACAGGGTAAACCCTTTCTGGGTTGCTGTTAAATTGGTGGGGGAATGGGGGGGGGGGGGGGGGGGGGGAGGTTTTACCCCAAGTCATAACAAAAATCCTCACAAGTTAATCAAACACAATATTCCCTTAATGAATCTAACTAGGTTTGAGTAATCTATGTCTTTTTAAATCATAATTAATAGTGTCCCTCATTTGTTTCTAATGATTTGTTCTTCAGTAAGTTAGGCTGACTGGTCTATATTTACTGGGTCTATCTGTTTTTAAACAACATGTAAGAGTGTGCAGCACTATGCCTATAACCACAGAAGATTCCAAAACAATGTCCAGTGTCTCCACAATTTCCTACATTCTTCTTCTAACAGCCAAAGAATACATTTCACCTGCACAATTTCCAAAGTTGCTAACCCCTTCATATTTTCTCTCTCATTAAGTTTATCTGAATCAATATTTTACATTCTTCATCCTTAGCTTCAATATTTGTACCATTTCTCTCTCTCATGAACAGACATAAGGATATTCCTTAAGAATACGCCCACATCTTGTGCCTTCATTAGTTATTCATTTGTCTCTTATAAATTTGAGTCATTCTTTAGCTATCAAACTATTTATTAAGAACTATTTCGATGTTGCATTGCTACCTCTGTTTTCTTAATTTCCTTTGGGTTTCCACTATTTTTCTTCATGAGAATATATTTGTTATGAACCCTCAGCATCGTCTCATAGATTGCCTTCCCCATAGCTTGGACTAGAGCTCAGTCATAGAGTCATAGAGATATACAGCACAGAAACAGACCCTTCAGTCCAACCAGTCCATGCTGACCAAATATTCTAACCCAATCTAGTCCCACCTGCCAGCACCCATCTCATATCCCTCCAAACCCTTCCTATTCATATAGCCATCCAAATACCTTTTAAATGTTGCAATTGTACTAGCCTCCACCTTTCCTCTGGCAGTTCATTCCATACACGTACCACCCTCTGCATGAAAAGGTTGCTCTTTAGGTCTCTTTTATATCTTTCCCTTCTCACCCTAAACCTAAGCCCTCTAGTCCTGGACTCCCCCACCCAGGGAAGAGACCTTGTCTATTTACCCTATCCATTCCCCTTATGATTTCATAAACCTCTATAAGATCACCCCTCAGCCTCCAATGCTCCAGGGAAAACAGCCCCAGCCTATTCAACCTCTTCCAATACCTCAAATCCTCCAACCCTGGCAACATCCTTGTAAATCTTTTCTGAACCCTTTCAAGTTTCACAACATCCTTCCAGTAGGAAGAAGACCAGAATTGCATGTAATTTTCCAAAAGTGGCCTAACCAATGTCCTGTACAGCTGCAACATGACTTCCCAGCTCCTGTACTCAATACTCTGACCAATAAAGGAAAGTATACCAAATGCTTTCTTCACTATCCTATCTACCTGTGACTCTACTTTCAAGGAGCTATGAACCTGCACTCCAAGGTCTCTGTTCAACAACACTCCTTAGGACCTTTACCATTAAGTGGATAAGTCCTGTTAAGATTTGCTTTCCCAAAATGCAGCACCTCGCATTTATCTAAATTAAAGTCTATCTGCCACTTCTCAGCCCATTGGCCCATCTGATCAAGATCCCGTTGTAATCTGAGGTAACCTTCTTTGCTGTCCACTACACCTCCAATTTTGGTGTCATCTGCAAACTTACTAACTATACCTCTTATGCTCACATCCAAATAATTTATATAAATGATGAAAAGTAGTGGATCCAGTACCAATCCTTGAGGCATTCCACTGGTCACAGGATTTCAGTCTGAAAATCAACCCTCCACTACCACCTTCTGTCTTCTACCTTTCAGCGAGTTCTATATCCAAATGACTAGTTCTCCCTGTGTTATATGAGATCTAACTTTCCAAACAATCTCTCACGGGAAACCTTGTTGAACACCAGTTACTTTTGCTAAATCACGCCACAACTTAGTAAAATTGGTCTTCACCCAATTGTGAAAGTATCACTTCAAATAGAAGAGTCTTTTTAGAAGATTTACATTTAATGACCACATGGAAGTTTTAGTGTTTTAATTTTGCAAAATCCAAAATTCCGTGCTATACATCTGTATGACTATAATTCTGTAATTGAGGGTTCTAATCTCACCAATAAAATCAGTCTTCCTGCATAGGCATTTCATGTACTGAACATGATGTCTTCCTCAGATCACTCACTGAGCCTAAAGTGGGCCAGATATCTGTGCTGTACTTAGATCATTTTAGAAATATTGATACTCACCATTCAGGCTGCAACCATTTGATGGATCAATTGTATCTCCATCTATTCTAAAAATCCAACGTCCTGGGAAGTTTACGTTACTTGTCTCTTCGATGTTCATCATCTCAGAGGTTCGAGATGTGGGCAAACTGAAAAAGTGATTGTTATCACCACCATTGAATCCTGCCTGTACAGTGTCAAAGCAAAAATAATTAATACCACACAAACACACCCTAATGTCAAATGTAATTTAACCACAGGTTTAACATATAAGACAATTGTAAACATTTGAGAGACATGATTCAACCTGTTTTCTATCTTATTGAATTGGATTCTAAATGAATCACAATTAAGAATTCCTAAAACTTGTGCCTAGACCCAACACTTTGCTAACCCGTTCTTATTAGTTTTGTCCAGTAAAAGATGTTTCAGCAAAAACATCCTGTTTCTATGAATCAGAAGAAAGTATTTCCCTTAGCTGACCAAGAGATAGCAATTTGGCCAATGACCCATTGGCAACTCTGAAAGCGATATCTAGTTATTTTCACTTTTCTGTCCTTACTTTACAGCCCAGCAGATGTTTGCTGTTCAAGAGTTTCTTCATGATCTTTTGAAAATTATTATTGAATCTGTTTCCACTGCCCTTTTAGAGAGTCTTTCTGTATGTTTACTCCACATGTCACAATTCCATACACTGAATAAGAAAGTTTTGACATTAAATCTCTGGTTTCCTTGCTAGTTACTTTAAATTATGCCCTCTGGTAATTGGTGCTCCTGCCTCTGGGAATAGTTTCTTCATTTTATCAGTCTCCCTCATAAAGTTGAAAACTGTTCAATTCCCCATTTTAACCACCTCTGCTATACAGAAAACTATCACAGTTTCTCCACTTTCTCCACATAACTGAAGTCCCAGCCTGACATCATTCCAGAAAATATTCTCTAAAAAGCTTCTAAGACCTTGACACCAGCCCTAAATTGAGGTATCCAGAGTGAACCATGGAGTCAACCAATCACAGCTTAAAAAAAGTTTTCTAATCTAACTACCAAAGTGAATGACTTCATACTTCCCTGTTTATAATTGTGTTTCTCACTCACTGAACCTGACTATATCTACTTGCAAACCTCATTATTCCTCCTCAAAGTTTACATTCCTGTGTAGCTTGCATCATGAATAAACTCAGATCCATTGTCACAATCCAATTGGGAAAGTGCACTAATTCTCAAACTCCACTATTCCTGGTGTTGACACAAAAGTTAAAGATCTGATCAAATTACTCAAAGTCCCCAATTTTTCCATCTGATTAATTCACGTTCACAGAAAACATTGACCAGGTCCCTGTACTCAACCAGAAACTATTGTTTATTCCAAATAAATCTGTTCTAGCCACAAGCAAACAGAACGGTGAATGATCAAATTATAATTCTAGTTTAGGCTCCACACATACACACAGGCAGACATAGACAAACAAAAAACATTGATGCTATTGGTGGAGAAAAAAAAATCAAGGAACAGATCAGTAGCACCAGTCCATGGGATTACTGAGGGGTCCTGTTTTTGATTTTCTGATCTTTGATCTTCCTCATCCAAATCTCCTCCGTTCTTTACTGAAGACACAGGCAGTTGGCACACTAAGTATTCAGTCTCAGTTACCGGTAAAAGCCAGCAGCTTATTGGCAAACTATGAGTAACCTGTCTTCCCATTCTGTGTTACTTCCCTACAAGGTGAGAGAGATCCTTTATTAAAGAATCTGGAGGCTTTCTGCCCTTGTATTGTTCACACACAGGCTGTAGACTTGCCCATGAGCCAATAGGAGAGTTGCTCTCTTGTTGATGACTCCAGCCCACACTCTGGTCCTGATTAAAAACTTAATTAGCAGTTTGTCGCTGGGTAAACCTGCTTGAAAAACACATCCACGTGATCATAAGTCCACTGCGTGGACAAAGCAACAGTGTAAGTACAATTTACAATGAGTCCCGTTAAGCCATTTTAAAACTGTAACATCTCTATCTATACTTTTCTTGGTTAAATCAGTATCCATTACCCAACCTGGTGCACAATCCAAAAATAAAGAAAAATAAACAAATGTGATCTTTGTAACATGACTTCCTTTCTTTTCATCTAAGCCATTGATGTAGATTGTAAATAGGTCAGGCCCCAACACTGATCCTTACACCAATTGTTACAGCCTACCATATTGACAATGTCCAGCTGTCTATTAAGCAGCCTCGATCTCTGCTTTTATATCGCCACCAACTCCATGAGCCCTTCTCTTGTGTATTAACCTTGCTTGTGGCCCCCGATTGGTTACATTTTTGGAAATGTAAGTGTACTGTATCTATTGGTTCCCATTTATCTATCCTATTACTTACAGACTGAAAACACTCAAATAATGTCAAACACAACCTACCTTCACAAAAGCTTTAATCATGCTATGATTTTCTAAATGGATTGCTTTAACTTCCATGCTTAGATCCCCTACAGTGTGGAAACAGGCCTTTCAGCCCAACCAGTCCACACCAACCCTCCAAACCCATTTCCCTCTGAATGAAGCACCTAACACTATGGAAAATTTAGCATGAAGAATTCACCAGACTGGCACATCTTTGGACTGTGGGAGGAAACCCCTACAGACACAGGGAGAAAGTGCAAATTCCACACACACAGTTGCCCAAGGTCAGGATTGAACCTGGGACCCTGCTGCTGTGAAGCAATAGTGCTAACCACTGAGCCACCGTGGATACGGGATTCTGGCACTTTCCTGAAGGCTGATTCTGAGCTACCTGATCTTGTAGCTCCCTAGTTCACTCTCTTTGCTCTTCTTGAATCTAGAATTACATTTGATGACTTCCAATCCAGTCAGACCATTCTAAAGTATACAATTTTACAAAATTCCTCAACTTGCATGACTATACTGTTTGCAACCATTTCTTTAAAAACTCCAGGTGGAGGTCATTAGGTTCTTGCAATGCATAGAATTTTGGTTCTTTATAGTTTATTCAATATATTTCCCTCTGCTGAGGTTATTTAGCTGTTGTCCCTTGCTCTTTTTAGCCTCTTGATTATTCCATACTTATTATTGTATTGTGTATTCTACTGTGAACCAAACCCACAATATTTTTTCAATGTCTCTGCCATTTAGATAGATTCCCACAGTGTGGAAACAGACCGTTTGGCCCAACAAGTCCACACAGACCCTCTGAAGAGTGTAACCCATTTCATTACATTACATTTACCCCTGACTAATGCACCTAACCTACACATCCATGAACATGAAGGGCAATTTAACATGGCCAATTCACCTAACCTGCGCATCTTTGAACTGTGGGAGGAAACTGGAGCACCCGGAGGAAATCCACACAGACACAGGGAGAATGTGCAAACTCCAGACAGACAGTCAGCCTTGGCGGGAATCAAACCCAGTTCTCTGGCACTGTAAGGCAGCAGTGCTAACCAATGAGCCACCGTGCCACTATTTGTGATGAAGCATTCTATCTTTTGCTTTCAGGTACTAATTTTTAATTTAATTACTTTCCTCCTTTTTATGTACATGTAGAAACTCTTGTAATCTGTTTCTTCATATTCCAGGCTGGGCATTCTCATAATCTGTCTTTTCTGCCTTTTTTAAATCAACTCTCTTGTGGTTCTTTGCTGGTTTCTCAAAACCTCAGGCTTACACATTTCTCCACTAAATACTATTCTTAACTTATTGCTAAGTCCTTGAGATTTTGACTTCATTGCCAGTATTTTCTGTGTATCTAAGTTCAGATCTGTAGAGTTGTAGTTCCAATACTGACCCCTTTGAACACACTGTTTATTCTCCCTCAGTCTGAAGATCAACCAATTATTCACCATTATACACTGCATTCTGGCTCTTTGTGAATTTAAATCCATGTTGTTATCGTCCTGTTAACCCTTGGACTTCATTTTTACCTACAAGTTAACTTTGTCAAACACTTTTGTTAGATCACATATACATCAATATACTATCCTTAACAACCTTTCAATGACATTTCCATTTCTGTTTAGCTTCCATTAGATCCTTTCAATACCTATGGTCTATTTTTGCATTAACAATGTTACCTCACTCACTTTATTAGCTAAGTTTCGTATATGGGAAGAGGTTTGTAAATTCTGACCTGTGCTGCTGAGCCTCCAACTCCAGTTAGTGGGTCTCCTCCACTTGCAGTCCCTGTAGTCCAGTAAATATCAGCATAGTTAAACATGGCAAATGATGTTCTTTCATCTGTGATCAGCACACACTGAAACGTATTCACCTGTTCACCACAGAATGCAAGGTTAGATACAAATATAAAAATCAGTCTAAGCAAAAGCTCTGAAGGGAAAGCTGGCTAAGGCTGGTGGGGATATGGCAAAGTAGTAAATATACAGGTAATGAACATTGAAAAAAATCATTCAAGACATTGAACCAAAACGTAATCTGTTGAAAGCAAAATCCACCTCTGTCTTACTTTGGAATATTGTGAAGAATAGTAGTAAGTATGAGTATTGGGAGTGTTTTGGAAATGAGCAAAAGGTCACTAGAAAATTGATAAATGAGGAAAAGATGTAAAATATGAGTGTAAACTAACCGTGAATCTAAAAATTATTGGTGGGAGCTTTTGAGTTTAAAAGCGTGACAGTAGGAGAATAAATACTGGTTCTTTAGATGGAGAGAGAGAGGGTAAATAATTATAGTGAATGATGAAATAAAGAGATGTTGAATGAATGTTTTGTGTCAGTTAACTTAACCCTAACTCTAATCATAAAAGATACAAATTAAATATAAAAATTAAAGTGTAGCCAAAGGGCTGATAAAGAAGTGAATTATATTGCAAGAGAATAGGATACTGAGAAATGTAAAAGATTAAAACATAGTAAATCTCAAGGTCTCGAGCTGCTGGCCGATCTAAGAGCTTGAAGTGAAGCAACTGCAGACATAGTGCTGCACTGGATATGATGACGTTCCAAATCTCCCTGGACTCTAAGGTGGTCCCAGTGAATTGGGAGTTAGGAAATGTAAGACCATTTTTCACAAAAGAAGGGAAATAGAATGAGGGAAAACCAGATCACTTAGACTGACATCTGCTGCTGTGAAAATGTTGAATTTTGTAAGTTCATTCATTTATTGATAGCCCTAGTTACCTTTGGGAATATTATTGTAAGATGTCTTTTGAACCATTGCCCCACTAGCTACCTGACAAAGGAGCAATGCTCCAAAAACTTGCACTTTCAAATAAACCTGTTTGACTCTAACCTGATGTTGTATGATTTTTAACTTTTTGAACCACAGCCGTCCCTGGGATATAGGGCTGCCCACAATGCTATAAGGGAGGGAGCTCTGGGATTTTGGCACTGAAGGACCTAAAATACAGTCCTGAGTCATAGAGTCATATAGCATGGAAACAGACCCTTTGGTCAAACTCATCCATGCTGACCAGGTATCCTAAACTGAATTGATCTCATTTGCCTTGTTTTGACCCATATCCCTCTGTACCTTTCCTTTTCATTACCCATCCAAATGTCTTTTAAATATTGTACTAACACTTCCTCTGGCTGTTCGTTCCACACACACATCACCCTCTGTGTGAAAACATTTCTCCGCAGGTCCCTTTTAAATCTTTCCAAAAGATGTCAGGCTCAACATTCCACAATTCTCTGGCTTTTCCTAGCAGTCTTTCTTAAATAATGACACTACATTAGCCACCCTCCAGTCTTCCAGTACCTCACCTGAGGCAGTCAATGGCACAAATATCTCTGCAAGGGACTCTGCAATTTCTTCCTTAGCTTCCCACAATGTTCTTTGATATACCTGATCAGGTCCTGGGGATTATTTTTACCTTTATGCATTATAAGACCTTTAGCACCTCTTCTTCTGTAATATGGACTCTTTTCAAGATATCACTATTTATTTCCCCAAGTGTTACTAGTGATCTTGGTGTACAAGACACACTTCAAAATGTGTTGCTGACATGAAATCATGAAGCTTGAGAAGTTATACCTAAGAATGAAAGGTGGTCTAATTGAAACATTCAAGGTTCTGAAGGAGGTCTCATAGGGTAGACACAGATTGCTTCGATGACTGGAGAATTTAAAATGTGGTTGGTATGTCAGGATAAAGGGTTTATCACTTAGGAGAGTGATGATGAGAAACTTCTTCACTGAGAGGTTGTGAATCTTTATAATTCTCTATTCTAGAGTTCTGGAGATGCTTGATAGTTGATGTAGACTTTGTCTTGTCAATAATCGATGGCTGTGGAGAGCAGGCAGAAAACTACAGTTGAGGGTGAACACCATCATTGATAGTACTGAATTGCTCAAGGGGACAAATGGTCTCCTCTCATTCATATTTCTTTTGTTCTTATGAGATCTATGAATATAAGAGAATGTAATGACATTGTCTGATACACAGGAATGTGCAGCAATTAGTGATTGAATTGCAATTTCTCCATCTGCACCATTCATCTTGCTGTCCAAATAATTATCCCTAAACTCAAAGGTTTACTGCTCTGATTAAAAGCACAGTTAACCTCATCACAATTTTGCAATTTCTGATTACCGGTGTTGTGGAGCTGCCTCCATAGAAAGTGACTTTGTACCAGGTGGCAATGAACACCCAAGTAGCTGAGAAGGAGTTCTGGTCCTTGAAGTTCTTCCTGATATCCTTGGTAGCTCTTTGCAGGATACTTGGATCAGTACTCTCTCTGTAATACACATTTCCCTTGATTCCATTATGAACATCAGCCCAAAAAGGAGCAATGAAGGAACGTCCATCAGAAAGAGGGAATGCTTCAGGGGTGAACTGGCTGACTTGTACATTGAAGGATATCACACCATTGTTATTCACCTGGCAGACAGGACACAAAGTTCATTAAGTATCCATTCTTCATCCCAACAACCATAGACTATATCTCTCAGTGATACAAGTACCCAAATGTCACTGACATAGTCTATGCAACCACTAGACAAGGTAGATAATCAACTATAGTGGCATAATTTGTTGGTGGAGGGGTGGGGTGGGGGGTGTGGGGGGAGGGAGGGGGGAGGTGTTGGTGAGGTGCAGTAAAAACAGAATGAACTATTTCTGAGATGATATAATGTTACAGTCACTTACGGAGTATGCTGGAAATCAAGCCTCACTATTTCCTGAGTATTCATAAACGTTAAAGATTTTGAAAAGCACACACACAGACTTGCCCAATTTCCCTGTCATTTAGATCCAGGTTGAGAGAAATCACAGTCCAAGTTTCTGCAGTTATGATTTATTACAAATACATAGGTTCCAGCCATAGGTAAACAACTATAAATCGCGACATGGAACTCTACTTGTGAAAGCTCAAACCCGCTTATTAATCTCCCCCTCACCAAATATACAGACAGACAGACACAAAGACATGGGAGTTGTGGGCAGAGGGAAAGACGGGGAATTCAGTTCAATGTTCCCAGTTCATGGAGTTTGCTGAGAGGATCCTTTTGCTGATTAGAACGCTGCTTCTTGATCTTTCCTCTCCAGGTATTTTCAGTAGGTACAGGGTGATTGGTTTACACTTATTAATAAGAAGTCAAAGACCTTTCCAAGTGTGAACCAGCCACCTGGTGCCTGCAGAAAATACCTGGAGAGCTTGCAGCAAATGATGAGAGAAAATAAATTGACTTTCTACAAGTGTGTGATGCCTTTTACGTCAGAGTGAAAAAGCTTATTCTCTTCTGCAGATTGATGGCTTCTGAGCTGAACATAAACTGTTCAGCTTCCTGGGAGCCAATCACACAATGCTGGCAGACAGGAGGTCTTTGTTGTCAATAACTGGTCACTAGTTCACAGACCAATCAGCCACTTGTTGCAGGTCAAATCTCCATTCACACAAAGTCCCCAGGCTCCTGTTCACCAGTAACTAACCTTTACCTTGCTGTTTGAACTGACAGCAATAAGTATCAGGTTGTTTGCTTTTTTTAAAGAAAGAGAAAAATAAAATATATGCCTTTACAATAAGGAAACAATTGCCTTCAAAAGTTCAAAGTTTGGGAGAAGATTTGTAGCTTGGGTGCTCGTTGTTGTGGTTCTGTTCACCGAGCTGGGAATTTGTGTTGCAAACGTTTCATCCCCTGTCTAGGTGATATCCTCAGTGCTTGGGAGCCTCCTGTGAAGCGCTTCTGTGTTGTTTCCTCCGGCATTTATAGTGGCCTGTCTCTGCCGCTTCCGGACAACCGGAAGCAGCAGATTCAAACCACTATAAATGCCGGAGGAAACAGCACAGAAACGCTTCACAGGAGGCTCCCAAGCTCTGAAGATGTCACCTAGACAGGGGACGAAACGTTTGCAACACAAATTCCCAGCTCGGTGAACAGAACCAGCCTTCAAAAGTGATGTGAAAGACCTGGATTCGCTGATGTACATCCATATACATTGACTGACATAGATTTCCATGCAGTCCTTCATACTATATTCTTGCCTCTGTTTATGCAACAGTTTTACAGGTTTTACAGATACCAGTGAGTCTCACTTCAGTTGTTGGTAAAGTGTTGAAAAAGGTTATAAGAGACAGGATTTATAGCCATCTAGAAAAGAATAATCTGATCAGGGACAGTCAGCATGGTTTTGTGAAGGATAGGTCGTGCCTAACGAATCTTATTGACTTTTTTGACAAAGTGACCAAACAGGTAGATGAGAGTAAACCGGTTGATGTGGTGTATATGGATTTCAGCAACGCGTTCGATAAGGTTCCCCACAGTAGGCTATTATATAAAATGTGGAGGAATGGGATTGTGGGAGACATAGCAGTTTGGATCAGTAATTGGCTTGCTGAAAGAAAACAGAGGGTTGTAGTTGATGGAACATGTTCATCTTGGTGTCCAGTTACTAGCGGCGTACCGTAAGGGTCAGTGTTGGGTCCACTGCTGTTCGTCATTTTTATAAATGACTTGGATGAGGGCTTAGAAGGGTGGGTTAGTAAATTTGCAGATGACACTAAGATCGGTGGAGTTGTGGATAGTGACAAAGGATGTTGTAGGTTACAGAGAGACATAGATAAGCTGCAGAGCTGGGCTGAGAGGTGGCAAATGGAGTTTAATGTGGACAAGTGTGAGGTGATACACTTTGGATGGAGTAATCAGAATGCAAAGTACTGGGCTAATGGTAAGATTCTTGGGAGTGCAGATGAGCAGAGAGATCTTGGTGTCCATGTACACAGATCCCTGAAAGTTGCCACCCAGATTGACAGTGTTGTTAAGAAGGCATACAGTGTTTTGGCCTTTATGAATAGAGGGATTGAGTTCCAGAACCAGGAGGTTATGCTGCAGCTGTACAAAGCTCTGGTACAGCCACACTTGGGAGTATTGTGTACAATTCTGGTCACCGCATTATAAGAATGATATGGAAGCTTTGGAAAGGGTGCAGAGGAGATTTACTAGGATGTTGCCTGGTATGGAAGGATTGTCTTACGAGGAAAGGCTGAGGGCCTTGAGGCTGTTCTCTTTAGAGAGAAGAAGATTGAGAGGTGACTTAATAGAGACATACAAGATAATCAGAGGGTTAGATAGTGTGGACAGGGAGAGCCTTTTTCCAAGTATGGGGGCGGCAAACACGAGGGGACACAACTTTAAAGTGAGGGGAGATAGGTATAAGACAGATGTCAGAGGTAGTTTCTTTACTCAGAGTAGTAAGGGTATGGAATGCTTTGCCTGCATCGGTAGTAGATTCGCCAAGTTTAAGTGCATTTAAGTCGTCATTGGATTGGCAAATAGATGTACATGGAATAGTGTAGGTGGGATGGGCTTCAGATTAGTATGACAGGGTGGTGCAACATCGAGGGCCGAAGGGCCTATACTGCGCTGTAATGTCCTATGTTCTATCTTTTGGTTAATATCAACTGTACGTTCCAAGTTAAAAGTCATCAGAGGATTTTGAGATCATTGCTGGATCGTGATTGGACATTGAAGAATCATTGGTTGAGTTGAGCTGCTATTGGTAGATCTTAATGCTGGCTTTGGCCTAACAGTCATTAGGCAACCAGAACAATAATCTCTGTGAGCATTCATACCTCAGGCCAGGGGATCCATAATATAGTTAGGGTGACTGTGAGGAAGGCAGAGGAAGGGTTCCTTGTCAACTGGTCCTCCTCAGTTGCTGTGGGATGTAAGTGGCACGTGAGGATCAGCAAGTCATTTGGCAGAATGTCACTAGAACTTTTTAACAAGCACCAAGACATTGCTTAGCAAGTGGTGAGATGGGCAGTACCTGTCAGATCCTTCATGTATGCCCAGTCAGTCTACACCACTGCACGCTGCCATCGAAGCAGCTGTAAGGATGTTGAGACTGTCACACACCTTCTGGAATGTGTCTTTGCAAAAGGAAATCTGGAGGAAGGTGCAGTGATTTTCACTGAGGTTTGTCCTAAGCAGCTCCGTGACATGGGACTCTGCTGTAAGGGCTGTTCCCTGGGACGCACACTGAGCCAAACATTGACTGTGCTTGGACGATCATCAACTCAGTGAAAGATGTTCTTTGGTCTGCCTGAAATGTGTTGGTCTTCCAGAGTAAGGAGTTAACCCTGAAAGAATGTTGCAGACTGGCACATTCCAGGGCCCAGGATGACATGCTGAGGGACAATTGGCATAGGGACAAGAAAATTAGGCAAGTAAACACGTGGCTAAGGGATTGGTGTGGGAAAGAGGGATTCCACTTCATGGGGCACTGGCATCAGTTTTGGAACAGGGGGGATCTGTACCGTTGGGACGGTCTCCACCTGAACCGATCAGGTACCAATGTTCTGGCGAAGAGGATAAATAGGGTGGTCAGTAGGACTTTAAACTTCTGAGTTGGGGGGAAGGACTTTAAACTTCTGAGTTGGGGGGAAGGGAAAGTGAAAGCAACAGGGAGTATGGAGGTAAATGGAAAGATAAGCAGCAGGATAGCATGTTTCCAGGCGGATTTAAAATTGAGGCAGACTGAGAATGCAGAAAAAAGCAAGGATAACTTAGGACATATGACTTACAACATCTCTAATAAGGAAGTTAGCATTAAGGCACTTTACCTGAATGCTCGTAGCATTCATAACAAAGCCGATGAATTAATGGCACAGATAATAGTGAATGATTATGATGTAGTAGGCATCACAGAGACTTGGTTACAGGGGGGTCAGGACTGGCAGTTAAACCTCCATGGTTTTTCGACTTATCGAAAAGACAGAGAGGTGGGCAGAGGGGGTGGAGTTGCCTTGTTAGTTAAGAACAAAATTAAATCTATGGTATTGAATGACATAGCGTCGGATGATGTGGAGTCTGTGTGGGTGGAATTGAGGAACCACAAAGGCAAAAAAACCATAATTGGAGTTGTGTACAGACCTCCTAACAGTGGTCAGGACCAGGGACGCAACATGTACCGGGAAATAGAGAAGGCATGTCAGAAAGGCAAGGTTACATTGATCATGGGTGACTTCAATATGCAGGTGGACTGGGTAAATAATGTTGCTAGTGGATCTAAAGAAAGGGAATTCATGGAATGCTTACAGGATGGCTTTTTGGAACAGCTAGTCATGGAGCCCACAAGAGAGCAGGCTATTCTGGACCTAGTGCTTTGCAATGAACCAGACTCTATAAAAGATCTTAAAGTAAGGGAACCCTTAGGAAGTAGCGACCATAATATGGTAGAGTTCAGTCTGGAGTTTGAAAGGGAGAAGGCGAAATCTGATGTAATGGTGTTACAGTTGAATAAAGGTAATTATGAGGGCATGAGAGAGGAACTGACTAAAATAGACTGGAAGCAGAGGCTAACCGGGAAGACACTAGAGCAAAAATGGCAGGAGTTTGTAGGTATAATTGAGGACACTGTACAGAGGTTCATTCCCAAGAAAAGAAAGATTAACCGGGGAGGGATTAGACAACCTTGGCTGACAAAGGAAGTCAGGAAATCTATTAAAGAAAAAGAGAGATCCTATAAAGTGGCTAAGAACAGTGGGAAATCAGAAGATTGGGAAGGATACAAAAGCAAACAGAGGATAACAAAGAGTGTAATAAGAAATGAGAGGATCAAATATGAAGGTAGGCTAGCCAGTAATATTAGAAATAATAGTAAAAGTTTCTTTCAGTACATAAGAAACAAACGACAGGCAAAAGTAGACATTGGGCCACTTCAAACTGATGCAGGGAGCCTAGTGATGGGAGATAAGGAAATAGCAGGAGAACTTAACAAGTATTTTGCGTCAGTTTTCACAGTGGAAGACAGGAGTAATATCCCAAAAATTAAAGGGTGTCACGGGGCTGAGTTGAGTATGGTTGCCATTACGAAAGAGATAGTGCTAGAAAAGTTAAAAAGTCTTAAAATTGATAAATCTCCTGGCCCCGATGGGATACACCCTAGAGTTCTGAGAGAGGTTGCTGAGGAAATAGCAGAGGCATTGGTTGAGATCTTTCAAGAGTCACTGGAGTCAGGAAAGGTCCCGGACGATTGGAAGATGGCTGTAGTAACCCCCTTGTTCAAGAAAGGATCAAGGCAAAAGATGGAAAATTATAGGCCAATCAGCTTAACCTCGGTTGTTGGTAAAATTCTAGAATCCATCATTAAGTATGAGGTTTCTAAATTCTTGGAAGAGCAGAGTCTGATTAGAACAAGTCAACATGGATTTAGTAAAGGGAGGTCATGCCTGACAAACCTGTTGGAATTTTTTGAAGAGGTAACAAGTAGGTTAGACCAGGGGAACCCAGTGGATGTGGTCTATCTGGACTTTCAAAAGGCCTTTGATAAGGTGCCACACGGGAGACTGCTGAGCAAGGTGAGGGCCCATGGTGTTCGAGGTGAGCTGCTGGGATGGATTGAGGATTGGCTATCTAACAGAAGGCAGAGAGTTGGGATAAAAGGTTCTTTTTCAGAATGGCAGCCGGTGACGAGCGGTGTCCCGCAGGGTTCGGTGCTGGGGCCACAGCTGTTCGCATTATATATTAATGATTTGGATGAGGGAACCGGGGGCATTCTAGCGAAGTTTGCCGATGATACAAAGTTAGGTAGACAGGCAGGTAGTACTGAGGAAGTGGGGAGGCTACAGAAGGATCTAGACAGGTTGGGAGAGTGGTCCAGGAAATGGCTGATGGAATTTAACGTGAGCAAGTGCGAGGTCTTGCACTTTGGCAAAAAGAATATAGGAATGGACTACTTTCTAAATGGAGAGAAACTTAATAAAGCCAAAGCACAAAGGGATCTGGGAGTGCTAGTCGAGGATTCTCTAAAGGTAAACATGCAGGTTGAGTCTGTGATTAAGAAAGCGAATGCAATGTTGTCTCTTATCTCAAGAGGGTTGGAATATAAAAGCAGAGATGTACTACTAAGACTTTATAAAGCTCTGGTTAGGCCCCATTTGGAGTACTGTGTCCAGTTTTGGTCCCCACACCTCAGGAAGGACATACTGGCACTGGAACGTGTCCAGCGGAGATTCACACGGATGATCCCTGGAATGACAGGTCTAGCATATGAGGAACGGCTGAGGATACTGGGATTGTATTCGTTGGAGTTTAGAAGATTAAGGGGAGATCTAATAGAGACGTACAAAATAATACATGGCTTTGAAAAGGTGGATGCTAGAAAATTGTTTCCGTTAGGCGAGGAGACTAGGACCCGTGGACACAGCCTTAGAATTAGAGGGGGTCATTTCAGAACGGAAATGCGGAGACATTTCTTCAGCCAGAGAGTGGTGGGCCTGTGGAATTCATTGCCACGGAGTGCAGTGGAAGCCGGGACGCTAAATGTCTTCAAGGCCGAGATTGATAGGTTCTTGTTGTCTAGAGGAATTAAGGGCTACGGGGAGAATGCTGGCAAGTGGAGCTGAAATGCGCATCAGCCATGATTGAATGGCGGAGTGGACTCGATGGGCCGAATGGCCTTACTTCCACTCCTATGTCTTATGGTCTTATGGACACACTGAAGCTTGGGGCAGCTGCTGCTAAGACACAGTGGGGAGAGACCACTGTCTGAGGTCTTCCTGCTGAAGGTAAATAGGGGTCTGTTCAGTTATTGGACCTTCCCAGTGCCTCAAATATATGTAAATAGCATCTTGCTTAAGGAAGAAATGGCTTTGGGTTTGTTGAATTGTCGGGAAAGTTGAACTTCACTGTTTGTTTGTTTTCCATAGGCTAAGACTGTACAGAACTGAACTGCTATAGTGGCTACATATGCATCGAAAGATTTTTTACAAATAAAGTATATTTTCGCAATTAAAAAAATCTATTATCTGTAGGATTTCCCCAGAGACAGGGTATTACAAAGTGACCTTTTGGAGTGTGAAGCAATGTGAGCATCACTTGAAGTTATTCAAGGAGGAAGGAGGTGAGGGTCCCCTGTCTGTCAATCTCCAACACCACTGTTCATCCTGCCAGGGGGGATGAACTGGCTTGTTACCATCTACATGTACTGCCCCTTTTGGGCTTTCATTAGTCCTTCCAAACCCACAACCGTGTTCATGGAGAAAGACAAGGGCAGCCGATAGAGCCTTAGAGTCATAGAGATGTACAGCACAGAAACAGACTCTTTGGTCCAACTCATCCATGCCGACCAGTTACCCCAACCCAATCTAGTCCAACCTGCCAGCACCCGGCCCATATACCTCCAAATCCTTCCTATTCATATACCCATCCAAATGCCTTTTAAATGCTGCAATTGTACCAGCCCCTACCACATCCTCTGGCAGCTCATTCCACACTCTGCGTGAAAAGTTGCCCCTTAGGTCTCTTTTATACCTTTCCCCTCTCACCCTAAACCTATGCCCTCTAGTTCTGGACTCCCCTGCCCCAGGGAAGAGCCTTAGTCTATTTATCCTATCCATGCCCCTCATTATTTTATGAATCTCTGTAAGGCAACCCATCAACCTCCAACCCTCCAGGGAAAACAGCCCCAGCCTATTCAATCTCTTCCCATAGCTCAAACCCTCCAACCCTGGCAACATCCTTGTAAATCTTTTCTGAACCCTTTCAAGTTTCACAACATCTTTCCGATAGGAAGGAGACCAGAATTGCATGCAATATTCCAAAAGTAGCCTGACCAATGTCCTGTACAACCGCAACATGACCTCCCAACTCCTGTACCCGGTACTCTGACCAATAAAGGAAAGCATACCAAACACCTTCTTCACTATCGTAAATACCTGTGACTCCACTTTCAAGGAGCTATGAACCTCCATTCCATGATCTCTTTGTTCAGCAATACTCCCTAGGACTTTACCATTCAGTGTATACGTCCTGCTCAGATTTGCTTTCCCAAAATGCAGCACTCGCATTTATCTAAATTAAACTCCATCTGCCACTTCTCAGCCTATTGGCCCATCTGATCAAGATCCCGTGGTACTCTGAGGTAACCTTCTTTGTTGTCCACTACACCTCCAATTTTGATGTCATCTGCAAACTTACTAACTATACCTCTTATGCTCACATGCAAATAATTTATATAAATGATGAAAAGTAGTAGACACAGCACCGATCCTTGTGGTACTCCACTGGTCACAGGCCTCCAGTGTGAAAAGCAACCCTCCACCACCACCCTCTGTCTTTTACCTTTAAGCCAGTTCTGTATCCAAATGGCTAGTTGTCCCTGTATTCCATGGGATCTAACCTTGCTAACTAGTCTCCCAAGAGGAACCTTGTCGACCGCCTTATTTAAATCCATATAGATCACATCCACCATTCTGCCCTCATCAATCCTCTTTGTTACTTCTTCAAAAACCTCAATCAAATTTGTGAGACATGATTTCCCATGCACAAAGCCATGTTGACTATCCCTAAACTGTCCTCGCCTTTCGAAATATATGTAAATCCTGTCCCTCAGGATTCCCTCCAACAACTTGCCCACCACTGAGGTCAGGCTCACTGGTCCATAGTTCCCTGGCTTGTCCTTACCACCCTTCTTAAACAGTGGCACCATGTTAGCCAACCTCCAGTCTTCCGGCACCTCACCTATGACTATCAATGATACAAATATCTCAGCAAGGGGTCCATAAATCACTTCTCTAGCTTCCCACAGAGTTCTAGGGTACACCTGATCAGGTCCTGGGGATTTATCCACCTTTACCCATTTCAAGACACCCAGCACTTCCTCCTCTGTAATCTGGACATTTTGCAAGATGTCACCATCTATTTCCCCACATTCTATACTTACCATATCCTTTTCCACAGTAAATACTGATGCAAAATATTCATTTAGTATCTCCCCCATCTCCTGCGGCTTCACACAAAGGCCACCTTGCTGATCTTTGAGGGACCCTATTCTCTCCCTAGTTATCCTTTTGTCCTTAATGTATTTGTAAAAACCCTTTGGATTCTCCTTAATTGTATTTGGCAATGCTATCTCATGTTCCCTTTTTCCCTCCTGATTTCCCTCTTAAGTATACTCCAACTGCCATTATACTCTTCTAAGGATTCATTTGATCTATCCTGTCTATACCTGACATATGCTTCCTTCTTTTTCTTAACCAAACCCTCAATTTCTTTCATCGTCCAGCTTTCCCTAAATCTACCAATCTTTGGATGTAGGTTTGCTCGCTGAGCTGGAAGGGTCATTTCCAGATGCTTCGTTACCTTACTAGGTAACGAAGGCTTTGCATGAGGCCCACTGAAGATGTTATTGAGTAAGGCAACAAAATGTCTGGAAATGAACCTTCCAGCTCAGCGAGCAAACATACATCCAAAACCCCAACCTGAACTACAAATCTTCTCAAAACTCGCTATCTACCAACCTTTCCTTTCACCCTAACAGGAATATATGTCTCTGAATTCTCGTTATCATATTTCTGAAGGCTTCCCATTTTCCAGCTGTCCATTTACCTGCGAATATCTGCTCCCAAATAGTTTTTGAAAATTCTTGCCTAATGCTGTCAAAACTAGCCTTCCACCAATTTAGAACTTCAACTTTTAAATCTGATCTATCCTTTTCCATCACTATCTTCAAATGAATAGAATTATGGTTGCTGGATCCAAAGTGCTCCCCCACTGACACCTCAGTCACCTGCCCTGCCTTATTTCCCAAGAGTTGGTCAAGTTTTCCACCTTCTCTGGTAGGTACATCCACATACTGAATTAGAAAATTTTCTTGTACACACTTAACAAATTCCTCTCCATCTAAACCCTTAACACAATGGCAATCCCAGTCTGTGTTTGGAAAGTTAAAATCCCCTACCATAACCACCCTATTATTCTTACAGATAACTGAGATCCCCTTACAAATCTGTTTCTCAATTTTTCTCTGACCATTGAGGGGTCTATAATACAATCCCAATAAGGTTATCATCCCTTTCTTATTTCTCAGTTTCACCCAAATAACTTCCCTGGATGTATTTCCGGGAATATCCTCCCTCAGTACAGCTGTAATGTTATCCCTTACCAAAGATGCCACTCCCCCTCCTCTCTTGCCTCCCTTTCTATCTTTCCTGTAGCATTTGTATCCTGGAACATTAAGCTGCCAGTCCTGCCCATCCCTGAGCCATGTTTCCATAATTGCTATGATAACCCAGTCCCATGTTCCTAACCATGCTCTGAATTCATCTGCCCTCCCTGTTAGGCCTCTTGCATTTAAATAAATGCAGTTTAATTTATTAGTCTTACCTTGTTCTCTGCTTTGTCCCTGCCTGCCCTGACTGTTTGAGTCACTTCTTTTCTGAAATGTACCAGTCTCAGATTGATCTCTTTCCTCACTATCTCCCTGGGTCCCCCCACCCATCTATGTGACTGTATCTGCAGCTTTTCTCCCTTCCTATAATTGCCATCCATCACATCCCCTTGGTCTTGTAAATTCCTCATTGCCTCTAACTGTCTCTCCAATCGATCCATTTGATCTGATAGGATTCACAACCAATGGCAGTTATTGCAGATATAATCCTCAGTAACACGTAAACTCTCCCTGAACTCCCACATCCAACAAGAAGAGTATATCACTCTACTAAAGGCCATTTTTGCTTCTTCCAATCTACAGATCCAGAAAATAGCACTGTCTTATTAGTCTACAAAACACTGCTCCAGACTAATTAATACTTATGGCTTATATTTTTAAGTTTAATCAAGAGACGTAATGCAATAAAACATATGATCAAAAAAGAACCCATTCAACTCACTACTGCAGACTTACTGTAAGGCTACATTTAAAAATATCCACTTATCTGATTCTGTGCTGTGACCTCTCCCAAGCAGGTTCCTCCAAGATTAGTTGTGAATTTCACTGTTTGTTAATTTTCCCAGATGCACTCCGATGTCCAGCAATACATGAATTCAAACAGCAAAGGCAGTAACTGTGCAGGTTCACTGTTGTGTCAGTTAGCAATGTGGGTTTCTTTCTCTCTCTCTCTCTCTCTCTCTCCCTCTCCCCTCCACTGACTGACCATGTGCTGTCTTTGTCTGTTCCTCTCCCTTTTAAAAGTGCTGTTGTTTTGACTTTCTTTTTCTCCAAAGTTCCAAAACAATGCAACAACATGTAAAACAGTAATTGCTGCTCCTGGAATTCAAGGAAATCACCTCCAACACCTAAAATACCTCAAAAAAGGAGCAGCCTGTCACAGCCAGAAAATTTTCCTGTCCTCCAGTTTGGATTACCCAGATTCCTCAAGTACCCCTCCAAGTCACTCAACATCCTGACTTGGAAATATATCGCCATTCCTTCAGTGTCACTGGGTAAAAATCCTGGAATTCCCTTCCTCAGAGCATTGTGGGTCAACCCACAGCAGGTAGACTGCAATGGTTCAAGAACGTAGCTCACCCCCACCTTCTCTAGGGACGAGCAATAAATACTGGCCAGTCAGCGAAGCCCAAATCCCACAATATGAATACATTTTTAAAAAGTTAATGTCCTGATCTTTCTGGGAAGGAATGTCTAATTGGGAGGCAGCACTCTGCAGGTCTAGGTGACCGTGAGCATGGACACTAATGGGAACATCCTTCAACCACCCTCCAACTTTGTGATCAGAAGGATCTGAGGCAACCTGACACTTGCGAGGCAGTGTAGAGTGTGCCAAACCTGTGGTAGGTGAGGACACATGGCAGTAGATTGCAAAGTGACCCTCAGCAGGAACTGCAAACAGGAGGGCCACCTGACCAAGGACTTCCTGAAGTAAAGGGGCTGCAACTGTGTGGAGAAGCAGGCCACCTAAACAAGACCTGCTCAAGACAGAGTGTTACATATGCTCAGATGACCAGAGGTGGCAACGCAAGCCGTGGACCCTCTCTATTGACAGTGAGGCGCCACCCTCCAGCAGGAACACTGAACTTAGAGTCACCCAGTAGTCAGGCAGTGGACAAAGGTGAAGATCATGGAGAGCCCCCCACAGTCCCACAGCAGAATGGAAAGAGGCAGCTGCATGATGGATACACCAGCAGCTCCCTCAGAAGGTGAAGGCGTGCAGAGGGATGGCCATCAACAAATAAACGAGTCACAGCACCACGGGGGGAGAAGGGGAGGAGGCACCCCAACCCAGAAATGCCCCTCGTCCAGAGGGGCCTTAGGACACCCAACCCCCTGCCATTGGGAACCAAGAGGTACCCACCGTACCACAGCTACAGGCAACTGGATGCAGCGACACTCTGAATCAGGAGCACACACGACAACCCCTCTGTCAGACTCCAAACTGGACCACCCTGGCTTCATCCTCCACAACTACACCAGATCAGGGCAACCCCTCCCCCTCCCCCCATCCCATCCCAGCGAGAAGCAGGGCAGCTACCTCAGCCCTGCGAAGGTGCAATGGTTCACCCACACCAGAGAGTTGCAGGAACTTGCCCTGTAACAAGACCATGGGTAAACGGACATTGGGCACTTGGTAATCTAAAATTATCCTAAATGAGTTTAAAAATTGGTACTATTAACATGCATAGTCTAGCCAGACCTGCTGAGTTTTTCCAACAATTTCTGATTTTGTTGCTGGTTACATCTTATTCCTTTTGCTTCCACAAGCTGCAACAGGCTTGCAACACAGATATTGATACATAGTCCATCGTCTATAGACATGAAGCTAGGTGTCAGTCTGGAACAGTCATATTCGAGGCTACACAGAGACTCAAACAAACACATAATTCAAAAGCGAGACATAACACCTCACAGGAGGCTCACTGATGATGTTATCTAGTATGAAAATGAAACATCTGAAAATGAACCTTCCAGCTCAGTGAGCAAACTTACATCGAGAACCCCAACCTGAACTACAAATCTTCTCAAAAATCACTAACTCAAACAAACAGATGGAGAGCCAAAACAATCAAACCAACACTGTCACAAAGCTGGTTCCTTTTTTCTAAAAACAGTTCCTTTTCTCAAGGAGATTATGTCCTTGATTTTTTTTCAGCGGGTTCATAAAACTGGGCTCCGAATCGGCTGGGTTGGTACAGAGTTGAAAAGGGTATTGGGAGGCCTTTTTGATTATACGTAAACAGATGAGACTTTAGGCCAAAGCTTTTATGTTTTAGAAGTGACTTGTATAATGAAAGGAGAGTGGTCAGTCCTAAAAGCTGAAGTCTTGTTTGGGTCAGTTCAGCAGTGGGCTGTGTGGAAACAGGCTGCTAGGCTCTCTCTCCTTCTGCCCTTCTAACTTCGACCTGTAAGCCGCTGTTTCGTTTTTGCTCTGTGTTTAAGGGGTTTGTTTATTGGGACTGTTGTGCATATTTGGAACAACGTAATGAAGACTAGTTTGGAGAGACTGAGTTCTGTAGGTATTCTTTATTCTGTTCTTTGTGTTTCATTCCGTAATTTTGTGAATAAATTTTTGTCTGTTTTAAAACCCAGTGGTCAACCTCGCTAAACTACTTTGGTAATTGTCTCTGTAAACTTACTGAAACAAATAGAAAAGTTACGGTCTGGGCTGCCTGCTTAGGAATGTTTTGAGTGGTCTGGCCTGGTCCATAACAATGCAAACACGATCCTTATTTCCAGTGCACTGTGATCTATGCCACTATAGTGTCCTCGATATGCTTTCTTCTTTCTCTGCCTCCCACTACATTTGGTTGTACTCCCTGGTTGCACAGCTGGGTTGGAGAGAACTTGCTTGACAGTGAAGCCTAGTGGTCTTGGAGGTTAGGTAGGGAGATTCTGATGTTGTTTGTGTCTAAATGGCCCAGACTGAGAGCATTCTTGTCAGAGGCAAGTGATTGGGCTTGGGCTTGAATTTCCAAGGGTCAAGTTGAGGACAGCTAGGGTGGAGGTGCAGTGCTTGTTCACCACTGGACAGGCCCTGAGAAGAGATTTCTGAGGGTCCTGAGGACCAATGGCTGAGATGTCAGAGTGAGGGGTGTATACATTTCCAGTAGACCGTGAGATTGCTGGGTCTGCCTCTCCATGGAAGCCACCAACCTGTCATGATAGCGGCTAGACAACTGCATAACCTACTGTACTGCTGCAGCTTCTGGACAATAAAGGTGATTGTATCCCACAGACCTGTCTGCTGCTCCTGTTCTTCTCTCTGCATGTGGCCCAAGTCCATGATTGCCAAAACCACAGACCCCATTCCTGTCTGGGCCTGAGCAAGTGCCTGGTCTCCAGGAGATCCCCAAGCGCCAGTGATTGGGTTATTTCATCTGTGAAGGAGCTCTCACAATGAGGTGCTCACTAGATACTTGTCTCTCACTTTCTAAGCCTAATGATCCCTCCAAGTTGTCAGTATCTAAGCCTCAGAACCCTCATCCTCAGAGGTTGAGGAGGTCTCTTCTGCTGGAGCAGATGTTCCTCCACAGAAGGAATGGTAGACATGCTGTCATTACCTGTAAGACAAGTGGAGGTGAAGGGATCATAGCCAGTGGTTAGATGTGATTTGTAACGAATGATCCTGACAGTGGGTTTGCTGTGAGTGTGGAACGGGGAGTGGGACTGATTCATTGATAGGGCATGAACCTCTGGAGTAATAGTCCCAGTCTTCTGCAAGAGCCAGAATTCCCTCCTTGTGGATCCCAATGTCAGGCATCCTCTATTAACCTGGTCTGCCCTATTCTGGGCTGACTTCTCGTGTAATGAAAGAAAGAGATTGAGTTGAAAAATGTGTGGCGCGACATTTTAATAATGGAAGTGATGGTTTAAAGACGGTGAGGTGTTGTTTGGGAATGAAGAGGCGGTGCAGGGTCAGTGATGTAGGGGGTTGGGGCTGGAGACTGGGTGAGGGCAGATATTGTAGGCAATAATGGGCATGGCAGAACATGGATCTTGGTAGGAGGTGGAAGCAGTAGCTGAGATAGAGGGCAGGGTGGCAGAGAGAAGTATGTGGCACTTACCCAGGCAGAGCAGAGAAGGTCATTCACCTTGTAGAGCAGTTGTCACCTTGATCATGCCCGATGAATGTTTCCCCAAGACATCTAATATTCGATACCTGCCTTGGTCATGGTTTAATAGAGTGAAGTATTTTTCTGGGTGGAGGTGGGTACTGTGGATGCTGGAGATTACAGTTAAGATTAGAGTGGTGCTGGAAAAGCACAGCAGGTCAGGCAGCATCCGAGGAGCAGGAAAATCAACGTTTTGGGTAAAAAGCCCTTCATCGGGAATGAGGCTGGGAACCTCGGGTTGGAGAGATAAATGGGAGGGGGTGGGGATGGGGAGAAGGTAGCTGAGAATGCAATAAGTGAATGTAGGTCAGGGTAAAGGTGATTGGTTGGATGGGAGGATGGAGCAGATAGGTGGGAAGGAAGATTGACAGGTGGGACAGCTCATTAGAACAGTGCTGAGCTGGAAGGTTGGAACTGGGGTGAGGTGGGAGGAGGAGAAAAGAGGAAACTGGTGAAGTCCACATTGATGCCATGGGGTTGAAGGGTCCCGAGGCGGAAGATGAGGTGTTCTTCCTCCAGGTGTCAGGTGGTGAGGGAGCGGCAGTGGAGGAGGCGCAGGAACTGCATGTCCTCTGCAGAGTGGGAGGGGGAATTGAAATGTTCAGTCGTGGGGCGGGGGGTTGATTGGTGCGGGTGTCCCGGAGATGTTCTCTGAAGGGCTCTGGGAGAAGGCATCCGGTCTCCCCAATGTAGAGAAGACAGTATCGGGAGCAACAGATACAGTAAATGACATGTGTGGAAGTGCAGGTGAAACTTTGATGGATGTGGAGGGCTCCTTTGGGGCCTTGGATGAAGGTGAGGAGGGAGGTGTGGGCGCAGATTTTGCAATTCCTGCGGTGGCAGGGGAAGGTACCGGGAGGGGAGGGTGGATTGTTAGGGGGCATGTACCTGACCAGGTAGTTGAGGAGGGAACGGCCTTTATGGAAAGCAGACAGGGGTGGGGAGGGAAATATCTCCCTGGTGGTGGGGTTCATTTGTAGGTGGTGGAAATAATGGCGGATGATGCGATTTATGCGGAGGTTGGTAGGGTGGAAAGTGAAGACTGGGGGTTCTGTCCTTGTTGCGGTTGGAGGGGTGGGATTAGAGGGTGGAGGTGCAGGATATGGATGAGATGCATTGGAGGACATCTTCAACCACGTGGGAGGCAAATTGCAGTCTTTAAAGAAGGAGGCCATCTGGTGTGTTCTGTGGTGGAACTGGTCCTTCTGGGAGCAGAGGCAGAGGAATTGGGAATACGGGATAGCATTTTTGCAGGAGGTGTAAACTAGGTAGCTGTGGGAGTCGGTGGGTTTGTAGAAAATGTCAGTGTTGAGTCGGTCATCATTGATGGAGATGGAGAGGTCCAAGAAGGAGAGGGAGGTGTCAGAGATGGTCCAGGTAAATTTAAGGTCAGGTTGGAATGCGTTGGTGAAGTTGATGAACTGTTCAACCTCCTCCAATCCAGTAATCAATGTCACAGAGGAAAAGGTGGGGAGTGGGGCCGGTGTAACTCCGGAAGATGTAGCTGACAAAGAGACAGGCATAGCCGGGGCCCATGAGGGTGCCCACGGCTACCCCTTTCATCTGGGGGAAGTGGGAGGATTTGAAGGAGAAATTGTTGAGGGTGACGGTCAGCCAAATGAATAAGAGTGTCAGTGGAAGGGCACTGGTGGGACGTTGGGAGAGGAAGAAACGGAGGGCTTGAAGGCCCTCGTCATGGGGACTGGATATCCATGGTGAAGATGAGACTTTGGGGGCCGGGGAAATGGAAGTCTTGGAGGAGGTGGAGGGCGTGAGTGGTGTCCCGAACGTATGTGGGATGTTCCTGGACCAGGGGGGAAAGGACAGTACCGAGATAGGTGGAGATGAATTCAGTGGGGCGGGAGCAGGCTGAGACAATGGATCAGCCTGGGTAGTCAGACCTGTGAAGCTTTTTTCTGATTAATTGAACTCATTTTAAATTTACGTGTAATGAACATATTGGCTTGATTACAATATGTAGCTTTCAGAAATCCCCATGATCTATAAAATTAATTGGAAGAGATAGTTTGCTTCATAATACAAGTTGATTACTCACATGCAGTGACCTCTGTCCCATTGCAAAGAATGGGAAAGTAATTGATAGAGGAATTTCTGGAGATCCACCATCATCAACCTTTGGAGTTTCACTGTCTGAGCTCCTGGTTCCAAATTGATACAGTAATTCTAAACACAACACTGAAAAATAGATACAGCTGTTTGAAAGGGAGAACTTTCATGCTGAAAACACTCTGTAACTTGTCCTACATCACTGACCTCCATTACACGCCATTGTCAGAAAGCAGTAAATCAGCAGAGCCAGACAGCTGGGAATCATGATCCTACAACAAAAAAAGACAGTGTGATTGGGTAGTGGGATAGACGTGTTTCTTCATGAAAAATAACTTTCCTTTCACCACAGTTGCTGGTTGCAGCAAACCCCCTTCAGTCCTTATCTTCCTGTTTAGATATGAATGTATTTTCTTTTCAAATCCACCCATCCTAACCAATTAGGGCACACATGCTTCTTCAAAGAGAGACTTTTTGTTTCAAGACCTATTTATCTAGCTTAATTTTGGGGTATCCTTTTAGTTGGGTTCCTTTCCATCTGATTTGGGAACCACAATTGCCTCTGACATCACAAAAACACACTCAAGCTTTTTATTCAAGCTTCACCATCCTGCTATCTCTTGTGAGTCTGTCCTAGCTCCATGTCTATCTCTTGGGACTCATTGGATTTACTCAGGCTTCCATCCTACTCTCAAAAGGAGAGTGAGATTGTGTTGTTTCACCCTCCTAAAGCACTGCTCATACAACATGCCTCTATATCCAAGGTGTCTCCTCCTTTGTCCAGAGTAATTTAAAAAAAACTGTTTGTGGCATGTGTGCATCATTGGCTAAGCCAACATTTACTGTGGAGGAACTGGGCAGCTTGTTTGGCCATTTCAGAGGGCAGTTAAGAGTCAAACAAATTGCTGTAGATCTGGGGTAGATGTAGGTCAAACCTGATGAGGGTGGCAGATTTCCTTCCCTTGAAGGGACATTACTGAAATCAACAAACCAGATGGATCTTTGTGATAACCAGCATTTAAATGGATATCATTTGGGACTAGCTTTTGTTTATTCCACATTTTTTATTGAATTCAAATTTCATTATTTGCCACAGTGAGGCTCAAACCCATGCCCCCAAAACATTAGCCTTGGATTACTAGAACCAGTGGCATTACCAGTGTGGGACCACCTCCTGTTTAGTAAAAATATTTGTGAAGATGCTGGAATAGCTCATGTTCTTCCAAAGCACCGTCACTTGGAGGAAGTTCAGAGAAGGTTTATTAGACTAACAGCCCAAAGGAGGGTGTTGTTTTATAAGAGAAGGATGAACGGGATAGGCTTTCATTCTCTAGAGGAGAGCAAGAAGCAACTTGATTGAGACATGGAAAATCTTGAAGGGTCTTAACATGTGGATGTGGAAAGGATATTTCTTTTTTAATTCACTCCTGGGATGCGGGTGTCACTGGCTGAGCCAATATTTATTCCAAGTGGCCCTTGAGAAGGGGGTGATGAAATCTCATTGATGATAACGCCATTGAATTTCAAAGGACAGGTGGTTAGATTGTCACTTTTTGGAGATGATCATTGCCTGGCACTTGGTACCTCACTCTCCAGCTAACCTAAAGGTACGTCAGGATACAGCAGTAACCAGAGAGAAAATCAATCCGTGAAGAGAGAACAGACTGAACAATTTGACAGACCAGCAAAAATTACAAGTATCTATGGTGACCTTGTTCACTGATTGCAGACTCATGCCATGTAGTCCTTTCCTGATACATGTTAAGCTAACTGGGTAAATTAATACTGTATACACTGGTTGAGGAGTCTGCGGGGTCTTAAGTTCCAGACACTGGTCTCTCAGTGGCTCATAGTGGGTCCTGGCCTGGTCTCTCAGCAGATCGCAGTGTGTCCCGGCCTGATCTCTCAGCAGCTCGCGGTGTGTCCCGGCCTGATCTCTCAGCAGCTCGCAGTGTGTCCCGGCCTGATCTCTCAGCAGCTCGTGGTGCGTCCCGGCCTGATCTCTCAGCAGCTTGCGGTGTGTCCCGGTCTGATCTCTCAGCAGCTGTTTGCAGTGTCTTGGCTCAGCATGTGAGTGGATCCTTCCCAGGCATGTTCCTGAGACACTGGGGGAGATCGGAGTGATGGCCGTTTCAGCAGCAGTAACAGTATCTGTGGTGGCAGCAGTGAGGTTTCCCGGAGTGCGAGATAAACTCATCAAAGAATGATGAACTTTTAATTTATTCCTTTATTTTCCTAGTTTAAAGTTTGAAAGACTTTAATGTTAACTATTACCTTTTTTCTTTATTTTCCTACTATACAGAGTACTGGGCTAATGTAAGCTTCTCGGTGTCCATATTCATAGATCCCTGAAAGTTGCCACCCAATTTGATAGGTTTTTTAAGGAGGCATATGGTGTCTTAGCTTTTATTGGTAGAGAGACTGAGCTTCAGAATCATGAGGTCATGCTGCAGCTGTACAAAACTCTGTTGCAGCTGCAGTTTGAGTACTGTGTACAGTTCTATAGGAAGGATGTGGAAACATTGGAAAGGGTGCAGAGGAGATTTACTAGGATGTTGCCTGGTATGGAGAGAGATATGGAGGTCTTATGAGAAAAGGCTGAGGAATTTGAGGCTGTTTTCGTTAGAAAGAAGAAGGTTAAGAGGTGATTTCATAAAGGCATACATGATGATCAGAGGATTAAATAGGATGGACAATGACAGCCTTTTTCCACCATGGCAAGCATGAGGGGTCATAGCTTTAAATTGAGGATTGATAGATATAGGACAGATGTCAGAGGTAGTTTCTCTACTCAGAGAGTAGTAGGGGCGTGGAACGTTCTGCCTGCACCAGTAGTAGACTCACCAAGTTTAAGGGCATTTAAATAGTCATTGGATAAATATATGGATGATAATGAAATATTGTAGATTAGATCAGCTTCAGATTGGTTTCATAGGTCGGTGCAATATCGAGGGCTGAAGGGCCTGTACTGTGCTGTAATGTTCTATGTTCTATTCTATGCAGTAATGCTTAACTTTTTAACTTTGTTTCTTTTACTACTTTGTATCTAAGTTTTATATACCGAGGTACCATTGTTCCTAAGATGGTGCCACGTGTGGCGACATTATGCACGTTTCACTGTTCTCCTGTACTTCTGTATTTGAGTACATGTGATAATAAAATCTAAATCTAACTTATCAGTTCAAACCTGGATATTGTACAAATCTTCTTGCATTTGGACATGGACTGCTTCAGTATCTGAGAAATTGCAAATTGTGATGAACATTGGGTGCAATCATCAGAAAACATCCCCACTGCTATCCTTATGGTAGATGGAAGGTCATTGATGAAGCTGCTGATGATGGTCGGGCCCAGGACACTACCATGAGAGGCTCTTGCTGGAGTTCTGGAGCTGAGATGACTGACCTCCAATAACTACAACCATTTTCCTATGTGCCAGGTATGACTCCAACTAGAAAAGAGTTTGCCCCCCCATTACCCATTGATTCCAGTTTTGCTAGGGCTCCTTGATGACAGACTCAGTCAAATGTAGCCTTGATGGCAAGGACAAAGTTAACTGACCACAACATTGTGATCTAAGGCTGTGCTACCTGCTCAGTGCCAGCATTATGGACATCTCCTCAGGGCTGGGAGGAACTTTGAGAGGGAGAGGAGGGATTAATTGTTGTCATCACATTGGTTCCAAAGTCATTAGTAGGACCAGAAAAGCATTTAAACAGTTTAGAAGTTGAATTACAATGCAGAACCTCAAAGATAATAATCTCTGGATTAATATTTGACCTATAGAAAAAATGGAAGAGGGTAAATCAAATCAAAGTTTTAAGTGCCTGGCTCAGAGATTGTTGTGGGCAGAATGGGTTTCAGTTTACTGGACACTGCTCTCTGTACTGATGGAGAAAGGAGCTGTTCTGGTGGGATGGGCTGCACCTGAACTATGTTAGGACCAATGTCCTTTTGAATTGAATAACTAGGGTATAAAGAGTGCTTTAAACCAGTTAGGGTTGGGGGTGTGATGGATCCTGGTGGTGAGAGGGTTCCAAGAAGAGATATGTAGGCTTACTGAGCATAAGGTTATGGCAGCATTGCAAGACATCCATTGAGGTGGTGATGCCCGAAAGGCACAGAATGTACAAGTATTAAAAAAAAATAGCAAATAGGGTGAAAATAGGAAAAATGGATAAAAGATAACATTAATTGCTCTTTCCTTAAAAGCACGTAAAATAAAATTAATGAATTTACAGCATAAATAGAGATGAATAGCATATGGTTTTATAGCCATCAGAGAGATGTGCGTTATAGGGAGACCAAGGTGAGGAATAAAAAATTTAGGGTACATATGACTTTTCAAAAGGAGAAGCAGAAAGGAAAATGTGGAGAGTATGATAGCAAGAAATGATCTTGGATCTGAATGTGCAAAATCTATCCTGGTGGAGGTAAGAAATAAGTAGGGGACGAAGGCTACTGGACAATGTATAGGTTGAGGTCATCTGACTGTAGCTTTATAGTAGAACATAGAATAAACGAAGAGATAATGGGGGCACTCATGAGGTGTGAATGTTATTTACCACTTATCAGCCCAAGCCTGGATATTGTCCAGATCTTGTTGCATTTGGACATGGACTGCTTCAGTATCTGAGGAGTGGCAAATAGAACATAGAACATAGAACATTACAGCGCAGTACAGGCCCTTCAGCCCTCAATGTTGCGCCGACCTGTCATACCAATCTGAAGCCCCTCTAACCTACACTATTCCATGTAACATGGTGCTGAACATTTTGCAATCATCAGCAAACATCCTCACTTCTGATCTTATGAAGCAGGGAAGGTTATTGATGAAGTAGCTGAAGGTGGTTGGGCCTAGAACACTACCCTGAGGGACTCCTATAGAGTTGTCCTGGAGCTGAGACGATCGACCTTCAATAATCACAATTATCTTCCCATGTGTCAGGTATGACTCCAACCAGTAAAGAATTTTCCTAAAGAGTCCAGTTTTAGTTAGGGCTCCTTGATATCACAATCCATCAAAAGTGGTCTTAATGTTAAGGACAGTCACTTTCACCCCACCTCTGGAAATCAGCTCTTTGTCCATATTTGGACCAAGGCTATAATGAGGTCAGCAGCTGAATTGTCCTGGTGGTACCCAAACTGAGCATCAATGAGTCATGGTAAACTGGAGAATATATAACTTGACAACATTGATCGAAATTGTCATCAATAGAAAGGTGGGAATTAACAAAATACTCTTGAACTTGAATATTGCTCAGAAATTGAAAGGATTTATCAAAAACAATATGGAAGCAGAACACCAAATCCCTTTAAAAGGAATTAAAATAATATTTGAAAGAGAGAAGGATTACAATTTGGGGAAAAGGCTAATGGGACTGATTTAATTTTTTTCTGATGAAAGGTTATCAACCCAAGATGTTAACTCTGTTTGTCTCTCAACATTGGCTGTGTATTTCCAACTTCTTCCATTTCAGATTTTCAGCATGTGCAGAATTTTACTTTAGTTTTGAAAGTAAGCATGTGTGCTTGTCAATTGAGTTCATGAACAACTGCTCCAAAATCACTGACAGAGATTACGCGCCTCCATTTAAGGTTCACAAGACTACCTAATTTACCATTTTAAACATTATTCTAATTTGAGGAGGCTGTACTTAGACTTTATTAGGGCACTGTATAATTCTAGTTCAAAGAAATGCAGTGCACACTTCATTTCAACTTAAAAGAGTTTGTTGACCATCTCACACTAACCAGATTCATGGGGAACATTGAATTCAAGTTAGATAATAAGTTAGAATAGATATTCTCCAATCAACCTGTTCAGAGATGTTCATACACACCTCTAGAACAAGAGGGTTTTGAATCTGGGCCTCCTAACTCAGAGGTAGGAACATCACCACTGCATCATGTGAGCCTTTTAATGAATGGGAATTACTCAACAAGTTATTTTTTCAGAAGATTACTTCACTCATTTAATTCCAGTTCCAGAATTCCAACTATCTCACTGTTGCAAATGCTACCAGAACTATCTCACTGTGATTTAAAAGGATACAATGGGACACCCAGTTTCTGTGGAACATATGAAGCATTCTATTTTGATTTACTGGTGAATTCTGGCCACCTTGCTCCAGTTCACCATGACTGGATGATCGCACATAGAGTCACAGAGTCATTTGGCATGGAAACAGACCCATCGGTCCACCCAGTCCATGCTGACCATACTCCCAAAGTAAACTAGTCCCACCTACCTGCGCTTGGCCCATATCCCTCCAAACCTTTCTTATTCATGTACTTACCTAGATGTCTGTTAAATGTTGTAATTGTACCTGCATCCACCACTTCCTTGAGAAGTTCATTCCACACTCGAATCACTCTCTGTGAAAAAAATTGCCTCATGTCTTTTAAAAATCTTTCTCCTCTCACCTTAAAAATATGCCTCATAGTCTTGAAATTCCCCACGCTATGGAAAATAAATCTTCCATTCACCTTATCTATACCCCTCATTATTTTATAAACCTCTATAAGATTACCCCTCAACCTCCTATGTTCCAATGAAAAAAGTCCCAGCCTATAAAGTCCCTGGCTCCTTCACGTGCAGGAAGTGTGTTCAGCTGCAGCTCTTGTTAGGCCGCATGATGGCTCTGGAGCTGTGGATTGAATCACTTTGGAACATTCGCAATGCTGAGAAGGTTGTGGATAGCACGTTAAGTGAATTGGTCACACTGCAGATTAGGATTGTTGAGGGAGAAAGGGAATGGGTGACCAAAAGGCAGAGAAAGAGTAGGAAGGCAGTGTAGGGGTCCCCTGTGGTCATCTCCCTCCAAAACAGGTAGACCATTTCAGATACTGTTGGAGAACCTGGCTCACCAAGGGAAGGCAGCCAGGTTCATGGCACTATGGCTGGCTCTGCTGTTCAGAAGGGTGGGAAAAAGTGTGGATGGGCTATAGTCATAGGGGATTCAATTGTAAGGGGAGTAGATAGGCGGTTCTGTGTTGAAAATGCGGCTCCCGAATGGGATGTTGCCTCCCAGGTGCACAGGCCTGGCATGTCTCATAATAAAAGCAAATTACTGCGGATGTAGGACAAAGGGTCAGTTAGACTCAAAATGTCAGCTCTTTTCTCTCCTTACAGATGCTGCTAGACCTGCTGAGATTTTCCAGCATTTTCTCTCCTGGCATGTCTCAGACTGGCTGCAGAACATTTTGAAGTGGGAGGGTGAACAGCCAGCTGTCGTGGTGCATATAGGCACCTTTGATATAAGTTTTAAAATGTAGGACATCTTTAAGCAGAATACAAGCAGAATTTAGGGACTTAGGAGCCAAGTTAAAAAGTAGGACCTCAGAGGTCGTAATCTCAGGATTGCTACCAGTGCCAAGCATTAGTTAGAGAAGAACTGAAAGAATAGACAGGATGAATGCGTGGCTTGAGAGATGGTGCAAGAGGGAGGGGCTCAGATATTTGGGACATTGGGACCGGGTCTGAGGGAAGTGGGACTATTACAAATTGGACGGTCTACACCTGGGCCGGACTGGAACTAATGTCATTGCAGGTGCTTTTGCTAATGTTGCTGGGGAGGGTTTAAACTAATATGGCAGGGTGATGGGAACCAAATGAGGAGGTTAGTGGACAGTAAGGAGGTAGTAACACAAGCCTGTAAGGAACGAGATAATGAAATCAGTAAGGGGAAGAGTAGGCAGGGAGCAGCTGATGAATACAAAGGAACTGGTGGTCTGAGGTTCATTTGTTTTAATGCGAGAAGTGTAGTATGTAAGGCAGATGAACTTAGGGCTTGGATTAGTACCTGAGAGTATAATGTTATTGCTATTACTGAGACTTGGTTGAGGGAAGGGCAAGATTGGTAACTAAATATCCCAGGATATAGATGCTTCATGCAGGATAGAGAGGGAGGTAAAAGGGGTGGAGGAGTTGCATTTATGGTCAGAGAGTATGTCACAGCTGTGCTGAAGGTGGGCACTGTGGAGGACTTGAGCAGTGAGGCAATATGGGCAGAGCTCAGAAATAGGAAGGGTGCGGTAACAATGTTGGGCCTGTACTACAGGCCTCCCAACAGCAAGCGTGAGATTGAGGTACAAATATGTAAACAGATTGGGAAAAGATGTAGGAGCAACAGGATGGCAGTGATGGAAGATTCTAATTTTCCCAACATTGACTGGGATTCATTTAGTGTTAGAGGTTTAGATGGAGCAAAATTTGTAAGGAGCATCCAGGAGGGTTTTCTGGAGCAGTATGTAAATAGTCCAACTTGGGAAGGGGCCAGACTGGAGCTGGTGTTAGGGAATGAGCCCGGCCAGGTGGGTGAAGTTTCAGTTGGAGATTACTTTGGGAATAGTGATCACAATTCCATTAGTTTTAGAATATTCCTGGACAAAGAACAGAGTGGTCCTAGAGGAAGAGTGCTAAACTGGAGGAAGGCCAACTATAGCAAAGTTTGGCAGAAGCTGGGGAAAGTGGATTGGGAGCAACTGTATGAGGGTAAGTCCACATTTGATATCTGGGAGACTTTTAAAGAGAGCTTGATTAGAGTGCAGGACAGACATGTCCCTGTAAAAATGAGACATAGAGATGGCAAGATTAGGGAACCATGAATGAAATTGTGAAACTAGCTAAGAGGGAAAAGGAAGCATATATAAGGTCTAGGCGACTGAAGACTGATGAAGCTTTGGAAGAACATTGGGAAAATATGACCAATCTGAAACAAGGAGTTAAGAGGGTTAAAAACGGTAATGAAATATCTTTAGAAAATACGGTTAAGGAAAATTGAGAGAGGGTGGTGGCTGATGGGAAATGTTCATCCTGGAGTTCAGTTATTAGTGGTGTTCTGCAAGGGGCCATGGCTCTTTGTCATTTTTATGAATGACCTCGATGAGGGTGTAGATATATGGGTTAGTTGATTTGCGGATGACACTAAGGTGGAGTTGTGTACAGTGCGGAAAGATGTTGCAGATTACAGAGAGATATAGGTAAGCTGGAGAGCTGGGCTGAGAGGTGGCAAATGGAGTTTAATACAGAGAAGTGTGAGGTGATTCACTTTGGAAGGAGCAACACGAATGCAGACTATTGGGCTAATAGTAAGATTCTTGGTAGTGCAGATGAGCTGAGAGATCTCTGTGCCCATGTATGTAGATCCCTGAAAGTTGCCACCCAGGATGATAGGGTTGGTGTGTTAGCTTTTATTTGTAGAGGGATTGAATTTCAGAGCTATGAGGTCATTTTGCAGCTGTACAAAACTTTGGTGCACCCATACTTGGAGTATTGTGTACAGTTCTGGTCACCACATTATAGGAAGGATGTGGAAGCATTGGAAAGGGTTCAGAGAAGATTTACCAGGATGTAAGATGCATAGAATGGGGTAGCAAAATGCAAGGGATGGGGACAATCAAAATGTGGAGCTGGTTTAAGGAATAGATAATGGGTGTCCTTGTCAGGCAAGGAGGAAGTGATAAGGTAAGGGAACCATGGTTTCCTACGTAAATTGCAGCTCTTGTTAAGCGGAAGAAGGAGGTTTATGTGACGGTGAGACGAGATAGTTCAGATGAGGCGATGGAGAGTTTCAGATTAGCTAGGAAGGATTTAAAGAGAGCATTAAGATGAGCAAAGAAAGGACATGAACAATCTTTAGCAGGTAGAATAAAAGAGAACCCTAAAGCTTTCTATAGGTATGTGAGGAATAAAAGAATGACTAGGGTAGGAATAGGGCCAGTCAAAGACAGAAGTGGGAAGTTATGTGTGGACCCTGTGGAGATTGGAGAGGTGCTAAATGAATATTTCTCATTAATTTTCACTCAGGAAAAGGAGTATATTGTAGAGGATAAGAATGAGATTCGAGATATTAGACTAGAAAGGATTGAGGTTAGTAAGGAAGAGGTATTATCAATTCTAGGAGTGAAAGTAGACAAGTCCCTTGGGCCGGATGGGATTTATCCCAGGATTCTCTGGGAAGCTAGGGATGAGGTGTTGGAGCATTTGGCTTTGACTTTTGAGTTGGCATTGTCTACAGGTTTAGTACCAGAGGACTGGAGGATTGCAAATGTTGTGCCCTTGTTCAAGAAGGGCAGTAGAGATGACCCAGGTATTCAAAGTTTGTGAGAAGATTTGTAGCTCAGGTGCTCGTTGTTGTGGTTCTGTTCCCCGAGCTGGGAATTTGTGTTGCAGACATTTCGTCCCCAGTCTAGGTGACATCCTCAGTGCTTGGGAGCCTCCTGTCCTTCTGTGATCTTTCCTCCGGCATTTATAATGATTTGTACCTGCCGCTTCCGGTTGTCAGTTCCAGCTGTCGCTGCAGTGGTCGGTATATTGGGTCCAGGTCGATGTGCTTATTGATTGAATCTGTGGATGAGTGCCATGCCTCTAGGAATTCCCTGGCTGTTCTCTGTTTGGCTTGTCCTATAATGGTAGTTTTGTCCCACTACTGACAACCGGAAGCAGCAGATTCAAACCACTACAAATGCCAGAGGAAAGATCACAGAAACGCTTCACAGGAGGCTCCCAAGCACTGAGGATGTCACCTAGACAGGGGACGAAACGTCTGCAACACAAATTCCCAGCTCGGTGAACAGAACCACAACAATGACCCAGGTAATTATAAACCAATGAGCCTTACGTCTGTTGTAGGAAAAGTTTTGGAAAGGATTATGAGAAATAGGATTTATAATCATCTAGCAAGCAACAATTTGATTGCAGATAGTCAACATGGATTCGTCAAGGACAGGTCATGTCTCATAAACCTTATTGAGTTTTTTGAGAAGGTGACCAAGCATGTAGATGAGGGTAGGACAGTTGATGTGGTATACATGGACTTCTGGAAAGCCTTTGATAAGGTTCCACATGGTAGACTGTTCGAGAAAATGCAGAGGCATGGGATTAAGGGCGATTTAGCAGTTCTGATTTGAAACTGGCTTTCTGTAAGAAGGCAGCGACTCGTGGTTGATGGAAAATAGTGGTGCGCCACAAGGATCTGTTTTGGGACCACTGCTGTTTGCCATTTTTATCAATGACTTAGACACAGGCATCGGTAGATGGGTTAGTAAGTTTGCAGATGACACTAAAGTCGGTGGAGTAGTGGACAGTGTGAAAGAATGTTACAGGTTGCAGGGGGACTTGGATAAACTGCAGAATTGGGCTGAGAGGTGGCAAATGGAGATCAGTACAGATAAATGTGAAGTGATTCACTTTGGGAAGAATAACAGGAAGGCAGAGTACTGGGTTAATGGAAAGGTCCTTGGAAGTGTGAGCGTGTAGAGGGATCTTGGAGTCCATGTACATAGATCCCTGAAAGTTGCCACCCAAGTTGATAGTGCTGTTAAGAAGGCATACGGTGTATTAGGTTTTATTGGTAGAGGGATTGAGTTCCGGAGCTGCACTATCATACTGAAACTATATAAAATGCTAATGCGACCTCACTTGGAACATTGTGTGCAGTTCTGGCTGCCCCATTACAGGAAGGATGTGGAAGCATTGGAAAAGGTGCAGAGGAGATTTACCAAGATATTGTCTGGTCTGGAGGGAAGGTCTTATGGGGAAAGGCTGAGAGACTTGGGTCTGTTCTCATTGGAACAATGCAGCTAAGAGGGGATTTAATAGAGGCATACAAGATGATCAGAGGACTAGATAAGGTAGACAGTAAAAGTCTTTTTCCTAGGATGATGACGTCAGCTTGCACAAGGGGGCATAGCTACAAATTGAGCGGTGGTAGATTTAAGTCAGATGTCAGAGGCAGGTTCTTTACGCAGAGAGTGGTAAGGGAATGGAATGCCCTGCCTGTCAAAGTAGTTAACTCAGCAACATTAGTGAGATTTAAACAGTCCTTGGATAAGCACATGGATGATGATGGATAGTGTAGGAGGATGGGCTTAGATTAGTTCACAGGTCAGTGCAACATCAAGGGCTGAAGGGCCTGTTCTGGATTGTATTGTTCTATGTTCTATGTTGCCTGATATGGAGGTAAGGTCTTATGAGGTAAGGCTGAGAGACTTGAGCCTGTTTTCATTAGAGAGAAGAAGGTTGAGAGGTAACTTATTTGAGTTGTATAAGATAATCAGAGGGTTAGATCAGGTGTATGGTGAGAGCCTTTTTCCTCAGATGGTGATGGCAAGCATGAGGGGACATACCTTTACATTGAGGGGTGGCGATAGAGGCCAGATGCCAGAGGTAGTTTCTTTACTCAGAGAGTAATAGGGGCGTGGAACTCACTGCCCACAACAGTCCTAGACTAGCCAACTTGAAGAGCATTTAAATGGTCATTGGATAAACATATGGATGAAAATGAAATAGTGTAGGTTAGCTGGTTTTCAGATTGGTTTCACAGGTCAGTGCAACATCGAGGGCCGAAGGGCCTGTACTACACTGTAATGTTCTATGTTTATACTCTATATTTAAAATCCCAAAGCCATTTATTCATATATAAAGAGCAAGAGGGTAACTAGAGAAAGGGTTGGCCCACTCAAGGACAAAAGAGGAAAGTTATTCATGGAGTCAGAGAAAATGGGTGAGATTCTTAACAAGTACTTTGCATCGGTATTCACCGAGGAGAGGGACATGACGGATGATGAGGTTAGGGATAGATGTTTGATTACTTGGTCAAATCGGCATAAGGTGGAAGTGTTGGGTATTCTAAGTGGCATTAAGGTGGACAAGTCCAGATGGACTTTTGCCCGAAACGTCGATTTCAAAGCTTCTTGGATGCTGCCTGAACTGCTGTGCTTTTCCAGCACCACTAATCCAGAATCTGGTTTCCAGCATCTGCAGTCATTGTTTTTACCCAGATGGGATCTATCACAGGTTACTGAGGGAAGCGAGAGAGGAAATAGCTGGGGCTTTAACAGATACCTTTGCAGCATCCTTGAACATGGGTGAGGTCCCAGAGGACTGGAGAATTCCTAATGTTGCCCCCTTGTTAAAGAAGGGTAGCAGGGATAATCCAGGTAGACCGGTGAGCTTGACATCAGTGATAGGGAAGCTGCTGGAGAAAATACTGAGGGATATGATCTATTTACATTTGGAAGAAAAGGGGCTTATCAGTAATAGGCAACATGGTTTTGTGCAGGGAAGGTCATGCCTTGCCAACTTAATAGAATTCGTTGATGAAATGACAAAGTTGATTGATGATGGAAGGGCTGTGCATGTCACATGTATGGACTTTAGTAAGGCACTTGATAAAATTCCCCATGGTAGGCTGATGGAGAAAGTGAAGTTGCATGGGGTCCGGAGTGTACTAGCTAGATAGATAGAGAACTGGCTGGGCAGGAGGACACAGAGAGTAGTAGTGGAAGGGAGTTTCTCAAAATGGAGAACTGTGACCAGTGGTGTTCCTCAGGGATCCGTGCTGGGACCACTGTTGTTTGTGATATACATAAATGACCTGGAGGAAAGTATAGGTGGTCTGATGAGCAAGTTTGCAGATGACACTAAGGTTGGTGGAGTAGCAGATAGTGAAGGGGACTGTCAGAGAATGCAGCAGAATATAGACAGATTGGAGAGATGGGCAGAGAAACGGCAGGTGGAGTTCAATCTGAGCAAATTCAAGGTGATGTATTTTGGAAGATCCAATTCTAGAACGAACTATATGGTAAATGGAAAAGCCCTGGGGAAAATTGATGTACAGAGAGATCTGGGTGTTCAAGTTCATTGTTCCCTGAAAGTGGCAATGCAGGTCGATAGAGTGGTTAAGAAGGCATTTGGCATGCTTTTCTTTATCAGATGGGGTGTCGAGTACAAGAGTTGGCAGGTCATGTTACAGTTGTATAAGACTTTGGTTTGGCCACATTTGGAATACTGCATACAGTTCTGGGCACCACATTACCAAAAGGATGTGGATGCTTTGGAGAGGGTACAGAGGAGGTTCACCAGGATGTTGCCTGGTATGGAGGGCACTAGCTATGAAGAGAGGTTGAATAGATTAGATTATTTTAATTAGAAAGATGGAGGTTGAAGGGGGACCTGATTGAGGTCTACAAAATCATGAGTGGGATAGACAGGGTGGATAGCAAGAAGCTTTTTCCTAGAGTGGGGGATTCAATTACCAGGGGTCACGAGTTCAAGGGGAAAAGTTTAAGGGAGATAAGTGTGGAAGGTTCTTTACACAGAGAGTGGTGGGGGCGCAGAACATGTTGCCAGTGGAGGTGGTACAGGTGGCACGACACATCATTTATGATGTATCTAAGACAGATACATGAATGGGCAGGGAGCAGAGGGATACAGATCCTTTGAAAACAGGCAACAGGTTTAGATAGAGGATCTGGATCGGCGCAGGCTTGGAGGGCTGTGTGAACAGATCGGAGAAGTCAGGCTTGTTCTGTTCAGCAAACAGATAACCGGTGTTCAGAAATAATACAGATGTTTAAAATCAGCAGGGGACAGTTTTCACCAGAGAAGGTGGAGAGATCCAGTTCCCATTGTGGACGTCCTCGTTCAAGAGAATTCTGGCTTTGAAATTGTTGGAAACAGAAGCAATGGCCACGAAGGAAAACCATTAGGGCTAAATGTTGGAAAATGGGATTATTTTTGGGCTTTTATTTGAAGCTGGAGACCTCAATCTGACTGGCTCGAATCTGGAACGAATTGTCTGAAGGTGCGATGGAGCCGGATTAAATCTTGGCTTTCGAAAGATAATTGGATAGTAATTGGAGGAAACACGGCACTAAGGAATTTACAAAGAGACAGGACTGAGAGGAACGGGATAACGGTGCTATAACCATTTAATAAGTCCAACCACAGAGCAGCTGAAAGAGATAGAAAGGAGATTTAACCCAGAATCATCCTAGATCTCTAACTCACATTGAACGTGTAACCAGAGAGGGGCCGAGTCTTTCATATAGCTATAGAGATGTACAGCATGGAAACAGACCCTTTGGTCCGACTCGTCCATTCTGACCAGATATCCCAAAGTGATCTAATCCCATTCGCCAGCATTGGCCCATATCCCTCTAAACCCTTCCTATTCATATTCCCATCCAGATGCCCAGTGACGAATTTCTGTTTTAATTTAGGGAAAGAGTGAAAGGTGCAAGTAGGAAAAGAAACCTACCTGAGCTGCTTCTCAGCGAATGTCCTGCGATCCGGGTTCCTCCGGGAATCTGAGGCCGTTTAAAATGAAGCGGATTCACTCATTATTCCAGGTTGCGAAATTAGTCGGAGAAGTCAGCAGATTTAGAGAAGTTGAAATGAAAACGGATGAAAGGGTCCTTGATTGCAAGTTGACAACACTGTCTTACTGTGAATCGGGTGTTGTGTGTACAAGGGTCCTGGGTGTAATTTGAACTCCCAGACGTTGCTTAAAGAGAAAAGGAATGTTCTGATGAGAATGTCACTGATTTGGAGTAAATCAGAAATGAAAAGCCGGCAGTTAAGAATAAGCATCGTTTTCAGCTCCCTTTCAGACAAAAGTTTCCACTTTTTCTCAGCGGGATCTCCAGTTTCATAATTTGCATTTCCCGCTGTCGGAGACTAATCGCTGGAATGGCATCCTGATTAAAGAAGGAGTGATAAGGACGAATCGCGTCCCACGCGGACTGAAGATTCACAGCAGAATCGTTGATCTCAGTTTCAAAGCAAGGACGATAGCTGCTCTATTGTGCATCAAGACAGCTCCAGCACCATTCACACAAACTCCTTTCTCTCAGACTTTATGAACAAATATCCCAAACTCCTCGAGTTTGTGCACCTGCGGGGAGCTGTCGCTCAGCTTTGGTTCAGAGCGAGTCTTCCCTCAGGATACAAACGCCAACATGTCAGTATGAACATGGTTTAAATTAGGGGATAGTTCCCCAAACAATTCATGGAATTGCTAATGCTTACTCGAGTTGTCTCTCCTCAGGTAAAAACAATGACTGCAGATGCTGGAAACCAGATTCTGGATTAGTGGTGCTGGAAGAGCACAGCAGTTCAGGCAGCATCCAAATAGCTTCGAAATCAACGTTTCGGGCAAAAGCCCTTCATCAGGAACATGTCTCTACTCAGTTCTTCGACAAATCGCGATCCCCACTGTTCAAAGTAACTGTTTTGAACAATTCCAATCGGGGTCTTGTTTAAAGGTCATTCTTTGGCGCAAATGCAGTTTTAAATAACTTTAATCCTGCCGGAAAAGTTATTTCATACAGTTGGTCTTTTTATTTTGTTCCTGGTCATGGTAACCGTGAGACGATTGTTCACTGACAGGGAACACTCCTGCTGCTTTTGTCAGCCTCAGGTTTCCTGAGTCATTTCTGCCAGTCCAAATGGTTACCGACATTGTTCGTGTTAACTCCAGTTCTATTAAAGCCTTCCTGTTGACTTTGATTTTAAATGTGCTGTCTGCAAACTGTAAAGCAACACAAGAAAAGCGAGCAGGGTAGCCCATTCAGCCGGTCATCCTGCTGTACCATTCTACCATCACGGCTGATCTTTGGTTTTTATCTCCACTCTCTCCGCTGCCTCTAGCTCCCACATCCCGGAATGACACTTTATGGCTCGAACATTTTTCCAGTAAAAATACCAGCTCCGATCTTGCCAGCAATTTTTTTTTTCACTTATTTTGAGCGAGGCACTAGTTTCATTTCAAAATGTCATTTGAAAAAATACTGCTGACATGCAGTTCATCATTGGATGCCAGAAAATGTAATTATTTTAGTGACTACTTGTTCCACTGTGTACTTTAAAACAAACAACTCCAATCCCTTGTGGAGAGACAGAAGTTTCTGATTATTCTGCTAAACTCAATCATTTCCTAAAGGTGATGTTTGACAGTGATAAACGCGCTCATTTGTTACAATGCAGTAATTCCAATATTGCTGTGAAATTGCAATTTTGACAATTTTAAACCCAATTAAAATTAATGTATCGCTGCTCCTGTCATTAAGTGTTGTCCTGCCTGGGAATTGGTACCAAGAAGTTTCAATGATCAGTCTGTTCCTGGTGACGGGATGCTGGCTCTGGGAACTAACTATCATGTACCCTACCATAGAAAGCCCGCTTATCAGGTTACTGCCTCCATTGCTAGTTATCCTATCCCTGAGCCAATTATTCCCGTCATTCTTAATGTTTCTTTGGTGAACTCTAATCGCCCCGAAAATATCTTTTTTTTGTGCTGATACTCCATTTGTAGCTGCGGTTATTTTCTCTAACCTGCTGCCCTCTCAAACGCAAACTTGGTGTTTGACTTGTTTCCAATATTCCAATCTATGCCGGTGATTGAATAAATGGGTACATTACAAATATTTATGGGCGTGGGCTTTCGCAGGTTGTTCGTACTCCGTTGCCTTTTAACACCCTAAACTTTTTATTGGGTTTGCTTGAAATGATTTGTGAGACTTTGCCTCTTTTCCTCCTCGACATTTTCTAACTTGCTGTTTGCTTTGTTCACATTGAAATATTCTGCAACTCCAAATGCGGGGTCCTTTAAACAGTACAAGGGTGATTTACAAGAAAAGTGCTGTGGTTAGCACTGCTGCCTCACAGGGTCAGGGACCCGGCTTGGATTCCAGTCTCAGGCAACTGTCTGTCTGGAGTTTGCACATTCTCCCTCTGTGTGCGTGGGTTTTCAAAGATATGCAGGTTTAGGTTGGACTGGCTATTCTAATTGGCCCATAGTGATGGATGTATTAGTCAGAGGGAAATGGCACTGGGTGGATTACCTTTCAGAGGGTTGTGTGGACTTGCTAGGCCGAAGGGCCTGTTTCCCCACTGTAGGGAGTCTAATCTAAACTGCGGATGCTGGAAATCAAAAACAGAAATTGCTGGAAAAGGTCAGCAGCATCTGCGGAGAGAAATCAAAGTTAATGTTTCGGATTGAGTGACCCTTACTCAGAACTGAAAGGGCCATTTGTCTGGAAAGAGAATATTCCTGGTTTGAATGCGATCCTCCTGTGCTCGATGTAAATGTCAGAAATGACCAAGAGCGCTCTCTCAGAACTGTATCTGCTATCTGTTGTCTTTTTGCAGATGCCTTTTTCGCTATGTTTAATGACGCCAATAACACTTCCTGTTTACTCGACCGACCTTGGATTTGAGTTTTAATCCAATGCGCCGAACAAGATGGTTTTCTCAATTTGTTTTGTCCCAATAAAATACTATTACTTATTGCTGCTACATTGTTATTTTGACATTTAATCCTATTCTTGTGTCGTTTCTGCTATTAACTTTTATCCTGTCAGGGAGTTTAATTAATTTGGTATCTTGGTAAATTGAAGGTTGGGATAGAAAAGGCTGAAGCTCCGTTTCTGGAGTGAACTTCATACGCGAAAGGGCCCTGTTCGAAACCTGCAAAGTGTTAACTAGCGGAAAACACGGACACCCTTCAAGGGATGGAACCTTCCATGGGGTAAAAACAATGACTGCAGATGCTGGAAACCAGATTCTGGATTAGTGGTGCTGGAAGAGCACAGCAGTTCAGGCAGCATCCAAATAGCTTCGAAATCGACGTTTCGGGCAAAAGCCCTTCATCAGGAATAAAAGCAGTGAGCCTGAAGCGTGGAGAGATAAACTAGAGGAGGGTGGGGGTGGGGAGAAAGCAGCATGCATGGAACCTTCCATGTCTGCTCGATTTGGCTCAGAACCGACTTTAGTTCACACAGAGAAAAACGGTTTGCGTTTAAGCTCCACAACTGCCTCGCAACATTTGTCCCGCATAGATGTAACCGTCTATTTCTCTCTCCATGTTTCTCTATCTTTTCCCTGAATGCATCTCTTATTCACCTGAGTCACTCTTTGTGATAGTGTATTTCACAGTGGTCAAAATATTCGCCTGAGTTCCTCCTTTGGTTTATTAATGACTATTTCATAGCTTGTAGTTTTGGACTCCCCACTTGTGCAAACTCTTCACTTCAGTAAATTTAATTTGTTTTTGTGCAACTGCATCGCAATGTGCATCATAAAACGGTGAGGCATTTTGATATTGCTTCCTACCCCAAACCATGATTTGAAGCTATATTTCAAGTGAGTAGAGGGGCTAATTGTTAGAAAGGGATTTATTCACCAGTGCACAGATTCCGGTGTTGGGTGTTGATATGCAAGCCCCTCAGTTACCAGTTGGCTGCAACATTAAGATATCATAAGTCCTGTAGTGGCTACAAAATCCAAATAATCCGAAATTCAAATGGCAACTGTTCTGAGAGAATGTGACTATATAAAACTGGAAGGAACATAACTCGGTTTTGCTTTCTTTAAAAAAAAAACGATTTAGCCAACTTGCACGTCAGGGGGTTGCAGCTTATTCCTTCGGTCTTTCCTTGAGGATTTTGCTAATACGCTAATATTTCAGATTCTCCAAACCGCACAACTCACTCCTCCTGCATACACTGACAAGTGCTGGAACATTCTGAATACAGAGCTGTCAATACACTAATTGGCCAGTGCTACCTACATAGGAACCAAAACCTTCAGCACAGAAAATAGTATGAAATAAAATTGTTACTGACATGGTCAGTAAATTACTGAGAGCAGTTTTGGGGCTGACTACCTACTGAAAGACATATCAAGGTCCACTCATGGATTTCAGTATTTGGTACTACATTTTTAAAACTACAGTTCTATACAAATTCAATATTTTTAGCTTCCCATGCAGCAGGTTGATATTTTTTACAGCTTATTTGCTTTGGTCAGGGATTCTGGGTAATCAAAGATGGGGGACGGGAAAAATTTCTGGCTGTATGAGCGGTTCCTTTTTTTGAGGTATTTTAGGTGCTGGAGATGATTTCCTTGAATTCCAGGAGCAGCAATTACTGTTTTATATGCTGTTGCATTGTTTTGGAACTTGGGGGGAAAAAAGTCAAAACAACAGCAGTTTAAAAGGGAGAAGAGCAGACAAAGGAAGCACATGGTGAGGTCAGTGCAGGAGAGAGAGAGAGAGAGAGAGAGAGAGAGAGAGAGAGAGAACCTGCACAGGTACTGCCTTTGCTGTTTGAATTCCTGTGTCGCTGGACTTTGGAATGCATCTGGGAAAATTAACAGTGAAATTCACAACTAATCTTGGAGGAACTGTTGGGCTAAGTTCACAGCACAGAATCAGATAAGTTAATTGTTTTTAAGTCTGTCCAAGAGAAAGGCTGCAGTAGTGAGTATAGTGGATTCTTTCTTGATTATATGTTTTTGGAGATAAGTCTCTTGATTAAACTTAAAATATAAGCCATAGCTATTAATTTAACTTGGGCAGCGTTGGTAGAGGGATAAGACGGTGTTATTTTCTGAGTCTGTAGATTGTGAGGGAGCAAAAATGGTCTTTGCAGTGATATGTACTTCTTGTCAGATGTGGGAGTTTAAAGAGAGTTTAAGGGTTACTGCGTATTATATCTGCCATAAATGCTGTTGGATGCGAATCTTATCGGATTGAATGGATCGGTTGGAGAGACAGATAGAAGCGATGAGGAATTTGCAACAGCAACAGTATGTGATGGATGGCAGTTATAGGAAGGGGGGCAAGTCTCAGATACAGCCATATAGATGGGTTAACTCCAGGAAGGGTGAGAGAGGTAGGCAGCTAGAGCAGGAGTCTTTTGTGGATATACCCTTTTCAAACAGGTATGCGGTTTTGGAAAACGTAGGGGGTGATGGATTCTCAGGGGGAAACGTAGTACGAACAACCAAGTTTCTGGTATTGAGACTGGCTCTAATACAACGAGGTGTACGTCGGCTTCCAAGAGAACAATTACGTTAGGGGATTCTGTAGTCTGAGGTACAGACAGACGTTTCTGTGGCCAGCAGAGAAAAAACAGAATGGTGTGTTGTTTCCTTGGTGCCAGGATCAAGGATGTCTCAGGGAGGGTGCAGAATGTTCTCATGGGGGAAGAGGGGCCAGCAGGAGGTCATTGTCCACATTGGAACCAACGATATAGGAAGGGAAAAGGTTGAGATTCTGAAGCGTGATTACAGAGAGTTAGGAGGTCATCAAGGGCAGTAACATCTGGATTACTCCCAGTGCTACGAGCTAGTGAGGGCAGGAATAGGAGGATAGAGCAGATGAATGCATGGCTGAGGAGCTGGTGTATGGGAGAAGGATTCACATTTTTGGATCATTGGAATCTCTTTGGGGTAGAAGTGACCTGTATAAGAAGGATGGACTGCACCTAAATTGGAAGGGGACTAATATACTGGCAGGGAAATTTGCTCGAACTGCTTGGGAGGATTTAAACTAGTAAGGTGGCGGGGGTGGGGCAGGGGAAGGAGGCGGGTGGGACCCAGGGAGATAGTGAGGAAAGAGATCGATCTGAGACGGGTACAGCTGAGAACAGAAGTGAGTCAAACAGTCAGGGCAGGCAGGATCAAGGTAGAACTAATAAATTAAACTGCATTTATTTCAATGCAAGGGGCCTATCAGGGAAGGCAGATGAACTCAGGGCATGGTTAGGAACATAGGACTGAGATATCATAGCCATTACAGAAACATGGCTCAGGGATGGGCAGGACTTGCAGTTTAATGTTCCAGGGTACAAATGCTACAGGTAAGATAGAAAGGGAGGCAAAAGAGGAGAGGGAGTGGTATTTTTGATAAGGGATAGCATTACAGCTGTGCTAAGGGAGGATATTCCTGGAAATACATCCAGGGAAGTTATTTGGGTGGAACTGGGAAATAAGAAAGGGATGATAACCTTATTGGGATTGTATTATAGACCCTCCCAATAGTCAGAGGGAAATTGAGAAACAAACTTGTAAGGAGATCTCAGCTATCTGTAAGAATAATAGGGTAGTTATGGTAGGGGATTTGAACATTCCAAACATCAACTGGGACTGCCATAGTGTTAAAGGTTTAGATGGAGAGGAATTTCTTAAGTGTGTACAAGACAATTTTCTGATTCAGTATGTGGATGTACCTACTAGAGAAGGTGCAAAACTTGACCGACTCTTGGGAAATAAGGCAGGGCAGGTGACTGAGGTGTCAGTGGGGGAGCACTTTGGGGCCAGTGACCATAATTCTACTCATTTTAAAATAGTGATGGAAAAGGATAGACCAGATCTAAAAGGTGAAGTTCAACTTGGAGAAAGGCCAATTTTGACGGTATTAGGTGAGAACTTTCAAAAGCTGATTGGAGGCAGATGTTCACAGATAAAGGGACGGCTGGAAAATGGGAAGCCTTCAGAAATGAGATAACAAGAATCCAGAGAAAGTATATTTCTGTCAGGGTGAAAGGGAAGGCTGGTAGGTATAGGGAATGCTGGATGACTAAAGAAATTGAGGGTTTGGTTAAGAAAAAGAAGGAAGCATCTGTCAGGTATAGACAGGATAGATCGAGTGAATCCTTAGAAAAGTATACTCCTACTTTCCTTATACTTAAGGGGGAAATCAGGGCAAAACAGGGACATGAGATAGGTTTGGCAAATAGAATTAAGGAGAAACCAAAGGGTTTTTACAAATGTATTAAGGACAAAAGGGTAACTAAGGAGAGAATAGGACCCCTCAAAGATCAGCAGTTCAGGCAGCATCCGAGGAGCAGGAAAATCGACATTTCGGACAAAAGCCCTTCATCGTATTCCTAATGAAGGATGTTTGCCTGAAATGTCGATTTTCCTGCTCCTCGGATGCTGCCTGAACTGCTGTGCTTTTCCAGCACCACTAATCCAGAATCTGGTTTCCAGCATCTGCAGTCATTGTTTTTACCTCTGAAAGATCAGCAAGGCGGCCTTTGTGTGGAGCCACAGAAAATGGGGGAGATACTAAGTGAATATTTTGCATCAGTATTTACTGTGGAAAAGGATATTGAAGATATAGACTGTAGGGAAATAGATGGTGCCACCTTGCAAAATGTCCAGATTACAGAGGAGGAACTGCTGGATGTCTTGAAACACATGAAGGTGGATAAAAATCCCCAGGATCTGATCAGGTGTACCCTAGAACTCTGTGGGAAGCTAGAGAAGTGATTGCTGGGCCTCTTGCTGAGATATTTGTATCATCGATAGTCACAGGTGAGGTGCTGGAAAACTGGAGATTGGCAAACGTGGTGCCACTGTTTAAGAAGGATGGTAATGACAAGCCAGGGAACTATAGACCAGTGAGCCTGATGTCAGTGGTTGGCAAGTTGTTGGAGGGAATCCTGAGGGACAGGATGTACAGGTATTTGGAAAGGCAAGGACTGATTCAGGATAACGTGTGTGGGAAATCATGTCTCACAAACGTGATTGAGTTTTTTGAAGAAGTAACGAAGATTGATGAGGGCAGAGCAGATGTGACCTATATGGACTTCTGTAAGGCGTTCAACAAGGCTCCCCATGGGAGACTGATTAGCAAGGTTAGATCTCATGGAATAGTGGGAGAACTGGCCATTTGGATACAGAACTGGCTCAAAGGTAGAAGACAAAGGGTGGTGTTGGAGGGTTGTTTTTCAGACTGGAGGCCTGTGATCAGTGGAGTGCCACAAGGATCGATGCTGGGCCCTCTACTTTTTGTCATTTACATAAATGATTTGGATGCGAGCATAAGAGGTACAGTTAGTAAGTTTGCAGATGACACCAAAATTGGAGGCGTAGTGGACAGTGAAAAGGGTTACCTCAGTTTACAACAGGATCTGGACCAGTGGGCCAATGGGCTGAGAGATTGCAGATGGAGTTTAATTCAGAGAAATGTGAGGTGCTGCATTTTGGGAATGCAAATCTTAGCAGGATTTATACACTTAATGATAAGGTCCTAGGGAATGTTGCTGAACAAAGAGACCTTGGAGTGCAGGTTCACAGCTCCTTGAAAGTGGAGTCGTAGGTGGATAGGATAGTGAAGGCGGCGTTTGGTATGCTTTCCTTTACTGGTCAGAGTATTGAGTACAGGAGTTGGGAGGTCATGTTGCGACTGTACAGGACAATGGTTAGGCCACTGTTGGAATATTGCGTGCAATTCTGGTCTCCTTCCTATCAGAAAGATGTTGTGAAACCTGAAAGAGTTCAGAAAAGATTTACAAGGATGTTGCCAAGGTTGGAGGATCTGAGCTACAGCGACAGGCTGAACAGGCTGGGGCTGTCTTCCCTGGAGCGTTGGAGGCTGAGGGGTGACCTTATAGAGGTTTACAAAATTATGAGGAGCATGGATAGGATAAATAGACAAAGTCTTTTCCCTGGGGTCAGGGAGTCCAGAACTAGAGGGCATAGGTTTAGGGTCAGAGGGGAAAGATATAAAAGAGACCTAAGGGGCAACATTTTCATGCAGAGGGTGGTACGTGTACAGAATGAGCTGCCAGAGGAAGTGGTGGAGGCTGGTACAATTGCAACATGCAAGAGGCATTTGGATGGGTATATGAATAGGAAGGGTTTGGAGGGATATGGGCTGGGTGCTGGAAGGTAGGACTAGATTGGGTTGGGATATCTGGTCGGCATGGACGGGTTGGACCGAAGGGTCTGTTTCCATGCTGTACATCTCTATGACTCTAAGTGTAACATAAAGGACATTCACCACACCCACAGAAACACAATCACTGATTCCAAAGTAAGGGAAACTGCCCAGATCTATATAACCATATTTCTAACAAATCAAAAGATCGTTCATAATCCTTGATATTGAAATCGAGTGTTTTATTGATAATTCATTAAACTGTACAATACTTAAAATATTTCCTATAATTTTTCAGTCAGTAATTACGATTGCATTATCTTCACTCTTAGTAAAATTAAATTGATTTACATGCAAATAGTTGATAGACTGACTTAATTCATTTAGGGAAAGCTGTGATTAATGTTTCTGATACATAATGAGTTAAATTGGATTCACATGCAGGTTCTAGAATGACATTAGACAACATAAAACAACAAGACTAGTGATGAGACACAGCAATGAAAACAGCAATAAAAACACCTGAAAGTGGTGTATTTGAATCACAGAATGGTTACAGCACAGAAGGAAGGGCACACAAGGTATTGTCATTACTACTTCCAGAATTAGGGCACCCAACCTACAGCAGTAGCTTCTATGCGGAAAGGCAAGACCAAATATAACAAAAAAAACTTTTCACATAGTAAATGCAATAATCCAATATCCATTTACATCTTGTTATTAATGATAGAAAAAAATGGAAACTGCTTTAAAGTTGGTTGATCCTTTGCCCTCTTAGCTCCCATAGCATTCTGTAAACAACAAATAACTGAGTTTTACCTGGTTACCTGTTAGAGACTGCACTCAGTAGCACAATCATGTCAGTTCCATACTGGATTCAGGTGGCAAGGGAGATAGTCTTAGCATGTACTGGACCTGTATAGAGACTAACTGGGAAAATACTCTTCGCTATATGAATCACCGGAACACTAGACATTTTTAAAACATGATTTGGTAGTCAGAGTACAGAACCTTACCTTCAATACATCAAAAATAACTGCTCACAAGTATGCAAGAAATAAAACTACCTGCAGGACCAGAGCTAACCACCAACTATGAAGCAAATCAGTAAATATGCATTATTGTAGGGTGGCCACAGCCTTGTAGCTTGCCCTTTTAATATTAAATGCTTGCTGAATAAGGACTTTAATTTAAATACCCCCTCTTGAATCTCAAGACATAATTGCTCACACCAGAAATCTTCAACATTCAATTCACAAAGAGGCAATCTGAGTTCACTGATCAAGTAAATCACCTTCAAAGACGCAAAGTACTTAATATGAAAAAAGTTTGAACATTCAAGGGAAAAAGCCATAACAAGCCCATATGGAGAGATCATGGACTAGTAGCTGGACTGTTAATCCAGAGGAGAGAGTGTGGTGCTGGAAAAGCACTGCAGGTCAGGCAGCACCCGAGGAGCAGAGGGATCAACATTTTGGGCAAAAGTCCTTCATTAGGAGGTCCAGGTAATGTTCTGGGGACCCAGGTTTGAATCCTGCCATGGCAGATGGTGGTATTTGAGTTGAATAAAAATCTGGAATTAAGAGTCTAATTAAACCAACATCAATTGTCAGGAAAAACCCATCTGGTCCACTAAGGGAACTTTAGGGAAGGTAACTGCCATCTTTATCTGGTCTGGCTTATATGTGACTCCAGATCCACAGCAATATGGTTGTCTCTTAAATGCCCCTTGGACAATTAGGGACAGGCAATAAATGCTGGCCTAGCCAGCGACACTCTCATCCTGTGAATGAATTTTTAAACAAAGATACAAAAGGCTCAATATTTTTCAACCAGGGATGACAAATAAATCCTAAAGATCACAAAAGCAAAAAGAGTGCTGTTGAAGTTCAATGTGTACAAGTATGTGGAATGGATTCACTTGGGTTAAAGTTTCTTGCAAACTACAGACAAAGGATGATTATTCACACAAAGTGCAGTTTTCCTTTAAATATACCAAACTTGCATTTGCTGTTATCTATATAGCAGACAATAAGTAACACTGTCCACTTATATCAATGGATGCTTAGTTGCTCCATATGGCCTTAGCTCCAGACCATAGTTCAGTTCTTTCCATTACAAGAATCAAGTCAACTCACAACTGAAAACAGTCGTTTTCAACATAATTATATTTGTATGAACAGATTAAACATTTTCACTATTAACCAAACACAATACTAAATGCAATAATGTAACTTGGTGCACATCCCAAAACTTGAGTACCTGGCTGAAAATAGGCTAAGAAAATATTTGAGGCTTGCCATGCCCCTCATTGTACAATTTGAATCCTTCAATACATTACTGCACACATTAAATTTGTGTATATTGCAGCTAACATACTGAATGCAATGCAGAAACCACACACTGCACATTTACAACTTGTATGCAGTTCGTAAAGCACTATGGCTGTTATGCATGTTTATGTGACGTGGTGTCCAAGGTGCTAACTGTGCAATTTCATACTGATTGCTTAATCTGTATAAACACTTGCGCTACAAGTGTTAAGGCATGAATTCTGCTGAAATTAATTGCCACTGATTCAGAAATCATGTTCATTTACATTTTGGCAATATTGATATAGAATGATACAGCACAAACTGACCAAATGTACCTATGCAAGCTTCTTAAGCTATTCAAGAAATCCCACTCCTTTGTTCTTTCCCCATAGCTCTGCAATTCTTTCTCCTCATTAGAGTACATCAAATTCCTTTTTAAAAATGGCTGTTGAAATACATAATGCAGTCAAGCCTATATAGTTGGTTCTGACATAACGCGATAGTTATGCTCTCATGCGATCTCACGTTATGAGAAAACCATGTAGTAGCTGTGCCATTTAAACTAAAGGGACCGAAATCACGTTATAGCCACTACAGGTAAGGAAAATTCGCTTTCTACAAATAACAGTCTAAACTTTTCAATCATGTTAAAGCCAATTTGCATTGAACACAATGTGTTACAGCAGAACGGACTGTTAATCCAAATCCTGCTTTCAAAGAAGGATAATAACCTTTTTCTGATGGCAGGTGAAGGATTGATGTCATCAAGTTAAATTGATAAATAGTTTAACTTTAGACAACTATTTCATTGTTGATGACATGATCATATCCAAATTTGACTATGATAAGGACAACTTTGTGCTGCTTCTTACTTCATATTCTTAACATCTACAAGTATGTTTACAAGCAAACATTAAAATCCAGATTGTGTTGCACAATAGTGATGACTTGTGTTGTCTAAAGTTGAGTGATTGAGAATAATGTTGTACAGGTTGTAACCCTCAATTCCTTTGTAACCTCATACAATGATGATCCTTCAATCACTACGCTGCAGTAACTTTTGACCCTTCTTACTGCTGGTTTCAATAATCAGCTGACAGTATATGCCTCCACTGACCAAGGTGATGTTGACCATGGATCTGTTATTACAGGGTTGCCTCCTTCATAGAAACTTCTGCTAATTGTAGGAATTTTGATCAGCAATAATCAGTACCTATGCATTGGATGTCAAACCCCTTAACAGTTACAGTTGTGAAAATATACTGTGACCCAGCAACACTTTCATTAAAAAACAAAATACTTGGGTAAAAAGTGCAAAGATTGAGAGTAAATTCACAAGACTATTTTGTTTTGGGTTCTACATGAATCTCATCTCCGTCTCGGATACTAAACGAGTGGAGAGCACGTGTGTTGAATTTCATTTCTTCTGGTCCAAAAGCCTTTACCATGTCTTGATCAATATAATACAGACGCATATTATTGGCCGGTAACTGTACGATAGTTCGAAGTTGCTTCTTCAGATCAGCCACTGTCTGATCGAGACGAATATTCATGACCTCAACTTTACCTTCAAAATGAACCTCAACCTTCGCACGGCTCTGGGGTCGAAGGTCAACCACTGCCAATGGTTCCAGTACACCATATTGTGTTACCAGTTCATGGTATCTAGAAATAAATGGAAAGTTCAGATGGTTAAAAAATCTACAGTACACCTCAGTGTTCAAACTCAGTGGGACCAAGCCTTAATGTTAGCAATATCAATTTAAAAGAAAGGCCAACCTCAAAGTAGGATGAAAGGCCAGCACAACATCAGGGGCCGAAGGGCCTGTTCTCTGTTGTACTGTTCTATGTTCTATCTTTCACCCAGGTATGATCCTCTTCCTTCAAACTAATTCTGTTGTACATATGAACTCTTGGTTCCCATTCAGTTTCCTGACATTATTAATATCATCTGGGAAGTTACAGAAGACAAGTCTTTGAGGACTGCAAGTGTAGTTTGTGAGAGCGAAGGTGTTTTCAAATTCAGATAGACAAGCAAATGATTTCTAGTGCTTCATCACAAAGTAAAGATGAAAGAAAGAAATAGATAGTGATCATACGGAGGGTCGATCACAGAATGGTCATAGCACTAAAGGAGGCCACGATGAGCATCTGAAGAACCAATTCACGTAATGACATCACCCTGCCTTTTCCTTGTAACTCTGCACATTTTTCCTTTACAGATACTAAGCTAACACTCTTGAGTGCTTCTGTTGACCCTGCTTCCACCATGATCTCAGTCTGCCCATTCCAGAACCTAACCGTTCATTGCAGCAAGGCACCTTTATTCCAGCACACACATCCCATTGTAATTAAGATGACAAATCCATTTGCCTTCTCCCTATTTACGTGGTCCAGATGAATAATTTTGAATAACTGCCAAATCTAAACTAGACTTACATTTAAGCATGAATTGGTTTTACCATTTATCTTATGGAGAATATTTAAATCTAGTAGAACATTCATGGATTGTTGAACTTGATACATGGGTTTAGTGGCTCATATTATAGAGCCTGGGCAAACATGGAAATATAGAAAATAGGAGTAGGCCATTCAGCCCTTCAAGTCTGTCCACCATTCAGTATGATCATAGAACATTACAGTGCAGAGGCCCTTCGGCCCTCGGTGTTGCACTGACCTGTAAAACCAATCTGAAGCCCACCTAACCTATACTATTCCATTCTCATCCATATGCCTATCCAATGACCATTTAAAATGTCCTTAAAATTGGGGAGTCTACTAATGTTGCAGGCAGTGCGTTCCATGCCCCAACTACTCTCTGAGGAAAGAACTACCTCTGACATCTGTCCTATATCTATCACCCCTCAATTTAAAACTACATCCCTCACGCTAGCCATCACCATCTGAGGAAAAAGGCTCTCACTGTCCATCCTATCTAACCCTCTGATGATCTTATATGTCTCAATTATATCACCTCTCAACCTTCCTCTCTCCAATGAAAAACAGCCTCAAATCCCTCAGCCTTTCCTCGTAAGACCTTCCCTCCATACCAGGCAACATCTTAGTAAATGTTCTCTGAACGCTTTCCAGAGCTTCCACATCCTTCCTCTAATGCGGTGACCAGAAATGTGTACAATACTCCAAGTGCGGCCGCACCAGAGTTTTGTACAGCTGCAGCATGATGTCATGGCTTTGAAACTCAATCTCTCTACAATAAAAGCTAACACACTGTATGCCTTCTTAACAACTCTATCAACCTGGGTGGCCACTTTCAGGGATCTGTGTATCTGGACACCGAGATCTCTCTGCTCATCTACACTACCAAGAATCTTACCATTAGCCCAGTACTCTGTATTCCTGTTGCTCCTTCTAAAGTGAATCACCTCATACATTGCTCCGCATTAAATTCCATTTGCCATCTCTGCAGCTTATCTATGTCCCTCTGTAACCTATAACATCCTCTACACTATCCACAACTCTACTGACCTTAGTGTCATCTGTAAATTTACTAACCCATCCTTCTACGCCCTCATCCAGATCATTTATAAAAATGACAAACAGCAGTGGACCCAAAACAAATCATGCAATCTTTTATCTCAACACCACATTCCCACTCTCTGCTATATGGGTTACATATCTTTTGGAAATTAGAATACAGGCAAATCAGATTCAGGCACTTAAAATAAGGAAGTCAAGAATATCACTTCCTTTAGAAAGGGAGTTCAAGACCATAAGACATAGGAACGGAAGTAAGGCCATTCGGCCCATCGAGTCCACGCCGCAATTCAATCATGGCTGATGGGCATTTCAATTCCACTTACCCGCATTCTCCCCGTAGCCCTTAATTCCTTCTGACATCAAGAATTTATCAATCTCTGCCTTGAAGACATTTAGCGTCCCGGCCTCCACTGCACTCTGCGGCAATGAATTCCACAGGCCCACCACTCTCTGGCTGAAGAAATGTCTCCGCATTTCTGTTCTGAATTTATCCCCTCTAATTCTAAGGCTGTGTCCACGGGTCCTAGTCTTCTCGCCTAACGGAAACAATTTCCTAGCGTCCACTGTCTTCAAGCCATGTATTATCTTGTAAGTTTCTATTAGATCTCCCCTTAATCTTCTAAACTCCAATGAATACAATCCCAGGATCCTCAGCAGTTCCTCATATGTTAGACCTACCATTCCAGGGATCACCCGTGTGAATCTCCACTGGACACGCTCCAGTGAAAACTGTGTCCTTCCTGAGGTGTGGGGACCAAAACTGGACACACTACTCCAAATGGGGCCTAACCAGAGCTTTATAAAGTCTCAGTAGCATAACGGTGCTTTTATATTCCAACCCTCTTGAGATAAATGACAACATTGCATTCGCTTTCTTAATCACGGACTCAACCTGCATGTTTATCTTTAGAGAATCCTCGACTAGCACTCACAGATCCTTTTGTACTTTGGCTTTACAAATTTTCTCACTGTTTAGAAAGTAGTCCATGCTTGTATTCTTTTTTCCAAAGTGCAAGACCTCACATTTGCTCACATTGAATTCCATCAGCCATTTCCTGGACCACTCTTCCAAACTGTCTAGATCCTTCTGCAGCCTCCCCACTTCCTCAGTACTACCTGCCTGTCCACCTAACTTTGTATCATCGGCAAACTTCGCTAGAATGCCCCCAGTCCCTTCATCCAGATCATCAATATAATGTGCCATGCCTCTAGGAATTCCCTGGCTGTTCTCTGTTTGGCTTGCCCTATAATGGTAGTGTTGTCCCAGTCGAATTCATGTTGCTTGTCAACTGTGTGTGTGGCTACTAAGGATAGCTGGTCGTGTCGACACGACAAGCAACATGGCACTCATCCACAGACTCTATCAACAAACACATCGACCTGGACCCAATATACCAGCCACTACAGCGGACAGCTGGAACTGACAACCGGAAGCGGCAGAGACAGGCCACTATAAATGCCGGAGGAAACAGCACAGAAGCGCTTCACAGGAGGCTCCCAAGCATTGAGGATGTCACCTAGACAGGGGACGAAACGTTTGCAAGACAAATTCCCAGCTCGGCGAACAGAACCACAACAACGAGCACCCGAGCTACAAATCTTCTCCCAAACTTTGAAGAACCTTTTATCCCAACTCTCTGTCTTCTGTCAGACAGCCAATCCTCAATCCATACCAGTAGCTCACCTCGAACACCATGGGCCCTCACCTTGCTCAGCAGCCTCCCGTGTGGCACCTGATCAAAGGTCTTTTGGAAGTCTAGGTAGACCACATGCATTGGGTTTCCCTGGTCTAACCTACTTGTCACCACTTCAAAGAATTCCAACAGGTTTGTCAGGCGCGACTTCCCCTTACTAAATCCATGTTAACTTGTTCTAATCCGACCCTGCTCTTCCAAGAATTTAGAAACCTCATCCTTAATTATGGATTCTAGAATTTTACCAACAACCAAGGTTAGGCTAATTGGCCTATAATTTTCCAACTTTTGTCTTGATCCTTTCTTGAACAAGGGGGTTACAACAGCGATCTTCCAATCATCCAGGACTTTCCCTGACTCCAGTGACTTTTGAAAGATCTCAACCAACGCCTCCACTATTTCCTCAGCCACCTCCCTCAGAACTCTAGGATGTAGCTCATCGGGGCCAGGGGATTTATCAATTTTAAGACCTTTTAGCTTTTCTAGCACTTTTGTAATAGCAACCATACTCAACTCAGCCCCCTGACTCCCTTTAATTGTTGGGATATTACTCCTGTCTTCCACTGTGAAGATTGATGCAAAGTACTTGTTAAGTTCTCCTGCTATTTCCTTATCTCCCATCACTAGGCTTCCAGTATCAGTTTGAAGTGGCCCAATGTCTACTTTTGCCTGTCGTTTGTTTCTTATGTATTGAAAGAAACTTTTACTATCATTTCTAATATTACTGGCTAGCCTACCTTCATATTTGATCCTCTCCTTCCTTATTTCTCTCTTTGTTATCCTCTTGGAAATAATCTTGGAATTTGAACAGAATAGCTCAGATGCCAATTCAGCCAAAAGGATCTTCACTCAATGCGGCTCTTAAGGAATTTGTAGACTAAATGGTTGAATAAGCACCTCAAACAGCCCTGGTGCAAACAGCACAAGAGCTGAGCAGAGTCAGTGGTGTGAATGAGACAGATCAACAGACCCATACTAGCAGTTACACAAGCAGTCTTAACCACAATTTCACATACTAGAAGCAAAGTCACATTCTGACACAACTCTTGGGAGGTATCAGTCAAGATTGAATGGGTCAACATGGTATGCTGAAACAAACCTGATTGACACTTTAAGAAATATCATTTTAGTACCAATAAATTTGTCATTGTCCTGATATTGGCTTAAATGCTGACAATTAGTCAGTGTGCTTTCAACGACAAGCGTAAGAATGAAAATGGTCAATGGAGTATTCAAATCCATTGGTGTTCACGAATAAGGCAACATGAGCTGTTCATGGGAGAATCAGGCTCATACAAAGCTGAAACAGAGAGTCGTTGTTTAAATGGAACATTCCAGCACCTGAGTGAATCTCTGGAGAGCTGAACCTGACTGGCTTCACTTTCACTCCAGCAGCACTTCACTAAAAGAGTGAGCCCTGGTTAGAACCATTTGCAGATTTGCACAATATGAGCTTTCTTTCCAACTCAAAATGGAGATAACCAAAGTCTGAAATGATACCTTCAGCAAGCAGTAATTTTCAATTCTGTTAATCAAAACTACTTTGTTTCTTGGCTGAATGCCACTTTCCCAGCCTGCTAACTCTACACCAAAATTGGCAAATGTGCAATGACCCGACTTGCATATGCAACAAAATTCTGAAAGCACATTCTCCAAAGTTAGTTCAGTGCAAATGGAAAAGTCTTAAAACTAAGTGCTGTGGTGCAAAGGATTACTTTAACCACTTGAAACAAGAGAAATAATTTTACGGTAATTCAATTTAACAAGTGCAATTTCAATATCAAATCAAAAAATACAAATAGATTTAATACTTTTACTCCAAAAATTGCACTGAAAGCAGGGCAATTCAATCATAACAGTGGGCACAAAATGCAGAAGCTATTGTGTGAAATTTTCTTATTGGTGGATTGAGTGCTTTGATGGGTTAAAAAGAGGAGAACTTGGTCAGATTAAACAAGCTTCCAGGGAAACATGAACTGTCCATAATCTTAGCCTTTGAGCTATACCTTAAGTTTAAAACATACTTTGGGAATGGATGCAATTCATAAAAAAGCTTTTCTTTAGCAAAGGACAGAATTAGTTTTTGACAAAAACAGAACACACCTTTCAGCCCAATAATCTCATCCTTTATAAATGTTATTCTTACCACCTATCACATCATCACAAATCTCACCCTTTTCTCTCTAGCTCAATTATACGTTGAAACCAACTGTATCATAGTCAGATTGTATCACAATTCTGTTAACTGTCATGAAAAAGATCAATGTGTTATTCTTTTTCCCTGATTTTGTAAATTTTGACTTGTGCCTTTGATAAGTTGAATCATTCGCTACAGTGAACAACTCACCTGGCTCAATTTCTATTTGCTTTCTGATCTCAAAAACACCTCCATGATCCATCTAGTTACTTCTTCCACAGATAAAGTGACAATGATCTAACATCCTTCTATTAAAATGACTGTGATGTGAAGGACAGATTAAAATGTTATAAGGATTGTTGGGATAATTTTGTTGATGGAATCCAGTGCAAGCAATGTAAATAATGATGAATTGATTCACAGAGTTTGGGAGCAGTACAAATTGTTTTTATTTCCTTATTTAGGATTAGATGTTCTGAAAGATAATTTCAAGTTCCATGATAATAGGTTTCCTGCAGGTCAGCGCAGACTTAACATGAACATTTTTGAGTACTGCTGAAAATTGTCATTTTGTCAAATCTTTGGAATTGCATTCATCGGGACATTTTGCAACAAGACTAAGCACTGGGAAATCAACATGTACACTGCAAGATAAAAGATTGCTAATCAGTTGGCAAAGGACTCGGATTATTAATGTGGACTGACATTTAACTACTATGATCAAATTTCAAACTTGCCAGGTTGACTAACTGAGCAGGGAACCACAGACACAAACTGGTGAATTATTGTTAACTATTGAGCTCAAATAGATGCAGTATGTACGTATTCCTTCTGCCTGCAAAGAATGTGATCCTGTATACTAATTCAGCTTGTAGTACGTAAGCAAGTCACACTGTGAGCCTCACTGACTATCATAACTTGTTGTCAGTGTAAAGCTTTGCATACACAGGATTTCCCAGCAAATTCTCATATGATACAGTACAGAAAAAGCTCTTCAACCCACTGAGACTGCATCGATAAAACTACTTTATATCTACACCACTAGTCCCACTAACCAGCACTTTACCTATAGACCTGAATGTTATGACATGTCAAGTGCACACCCGAGTATACAGAGTCAGTGTTGTACACCACAGAACAGATCCTTCAGTTGAACTCATCCAAGCCGATCAGATCTAGTCCCAGTTACCAGTATTTAGCCCATATCTCTATAAACCCTTTCTACACATGTACCCATCCAATGCCTTTTAAATGCTGTAATTGTATCAACCTCCATCACTTCCTCTGGCAGCTCATTCCCACTCTGCACTCCCCTACCCTGGGGAAAAAGATTTTGGCTATTCACCCTATCCATGCCCCTCATGGTTTTATAGACATTGATAAGGTCATTCCTCAGCCTCTGACACTCCTGAGAAAATAGGTCCAGCCTCTCTCTACAGCTCTAACACTCCAATCCTAGCAACATCCTAGTAAATCTTTCCTGAACCCTTTCAAGTTTAACCACATTTTCCCTATAGCAAGGAGACCAGAACTGAACTCAGTATTTCAAAAACGACCTAACGAATGTCTTGTACAGCTGCCACATGACATCCAAATCCGATATTGAATGCTCTGACCAATAAAGGCAAGCATACCAAAAGCCTTCTTCACTATCCTGTCTATCTGCGGCTCCACTTTCAAGGAACTATGAACCTGTACCCCATGGTCTCTTGTTCAGCAACACTCCCCGGAACCCTACCATTGTATTTATGTCCTGCTCTGATTTGCCTTCCCTTGTGGGGGTCACGGTGGCACAGTGGTTAGCACTGCTGCCTCACAGCACCAGAGATCTGGGTTCAATTCCTGCCTCAAGCGTCTGACTGTGTGGAGTTTGCACATTCTCCCAGTGTCTGTGTGGGTTTCCTCCCACAGTCCAAAAATGTGCACGTTAGGTGAGTTGGCCACGCTAAATTGACCGTAGTGTTAGATGCAGGGGTAAATTTAGGGGAATGGGTCTGGGTGGGTGCGCTTTGGCAGGTTGGTGTGGACTTGTTGGGCCGAGGGGCCTGTTTCCACACTAAGTAATCTAATCTCGTTCTCCCTGTGTCTGTGTGGGTTTCCTCCGGGTGCTACGGTTTTCTCCCACAGTCCAAAGATGTGCGGGTCAGGTGAATTGGCCATGCTAAATTGCCCGCAGTGTTAGGTAAATGTAGGGGTATGGATGGATTGCACTTTGGAGGGTCGGTGTGGACTTGTTGGGCCGAAGGGCCTGTTTCCACACTGTAAGTAATCTAATTCCCCTCAATACAGCACTTCACATTTATTTAAATTAAACTCCATCGCCTTGGCCCATTTATCAAGGTCCTATTGTACTGAGGTAACCTTCTTCACTATCCACCACACCACCAATTTTGGTATCATCTGCAAATTTACTAACTTTACTTCCAATATTCATTGCCAAATAATTTATATAAATGACAAAAATTAGTGGACCCAGCACCGATCCTTGTGGCACATCGCTGGTCACAAGCCTTCAGTCTGACAAGTAACTCTCCACCACCACCCTTTTGACTACCTTCAAGCCAATTTTGTATCCAAATGGCCAGTTCTCCCTGCATTCCATGGGATCCAACCTTGCTAACTAGTCTACCATGCAGAACCTTGGTGAACGCCTTAATGATGTCCATGTAGATGACCACCATGCTGCCTTCAATCTTCTTTGTCACTTCTTCAAAAAACTCAGTCGTTATTAAGACATGATTTCCCACGCATGAAGCCATGTTGACTATTCCTTATCAGTCCTCGCCTTTCCAAATATATGTAAACCCTGTCCCTCAGAATCCCCTCCAACAACGTACCCACCACTAACATCAGGCTCGCCAGTCTTTAGTTCCTTGACTTTTCTTTATTAACATTCTTAAATAACAGCACCAAATTAGCCAATCTCCAAGCTTCCTAATGGGCATTATTCTTTCCCTGGTTAACCTCTTCTTTTTAACATAATTTATAAAATATCTTAAGATGCTCCCTAATCCTGTTCCCAAGTTCTTTTTCACACCTGCTAAGTTCTCTCCTGCACTTCCATTATTCTTCTAGAGCCACAGCTGAATTGCCCCTTTTGGAGTTGCTAAAAGACTACTCTTCTTCTTTATCCAACCTGAACTGTCCTAAACATCCAGTGTTCTCCAAACTTATTGCTCCTACATTTCCCTCTAAAGGGTACATGTTGGACCTGTAATCACCCCAGCTCCATTTTGAATGCCCCGAATTGGTTCGCTGTAAAATTACTGGTAAGGAGCTGTTCCAGTTTGCTATGGCCAGATCCTATTTTATTTTAATGAAATTTGCCTTTCCCCAATCGAAAACCATCTTTTGCAGGCAATCTTTGTCATGATCCAGAAGGAATGTAAACAGTTCCATAGTGTGGTTGCTATTGCCTAAAAGTTCCCCAACCGCCAAAATCGAGAGGGGGGGGGGGGGCGCGAGAGAGAGAGACGAGGGGGGCGAAGGGGGGCGAGAGAGAGAGAGAGAGAGACGAGGGGGGCGAGAGAGAGAGACGAGGGGGGCGAGAGAGAGAGACGAGGGGGCGAGAGAGAGAGACGAGGGGGGCGAGAGAGAGAGACGAGGGGGGCGAGAGAGAGAGACGAGGGGGCGAGAGAGAGAGACGAGGGGGGCGAGAGAGAGAGACGAGGGGGGCGAGAGAGAGAGACGAGGGGGGCGAGAGAGAGAGACGAGGGGGGCGAGAGAGAGAGACGAGGGGGGCGAGAGAGAGAGACGAGGGGGCGAGAGAGAGAGACGAGGGGGGGAGAGAGAGAGACGAGGGGGGCGAGAGAGAGAGACGGGAGAGAGGGGGGCGAGAGAGAGAGAGAGACGTGAGGAGGGGGCGAGAGAGAGAGACGAGGGAGGGCGAGAGAGAGAGACGAGGGGGGCGAGAGAGAGAGAGAGAGACGAGGGGGGCGAGAGAGAGAGACGAGGGGGGCGAGAGAGAGAGACGAGGGGGGCGAGAGAGAGAGACGAGGGGGGCGAGAGAGAGAGACGAGGGGGGCGAGAGAGAGAGACGAGGGGGGCGAGAGAGAGAGACGAGGGGGGCGAGAGAGAGAGACGAGGGGGGCGAGAGAGAGAGGACGAGGGGGGCGAGAGAGAGAGACGAGGGGGGCGAGAGAGAGAGACGAGGGGGGCGAGAGAGAGAGACGAGGGGGGCGAGAGAGAGAGACGAGGGGGGCGAGAGAGAGAGACGAGGGGGGCGAGAGAGAGAGACGAGGGGGGCGAGAGAGAGAGACGAGGGGGGCGAGAGAGAGAGACGAGGGGGGCGAGAGAGAGAGACGAGGGGGGCGAGAGAGAGAGACGAGGGGGGCGAGAGAGAGAGACGAGGGGGGCGAGAGAGAGAGACGAGGGGGGCGAGAGAGAGAGACGAGGGGGGCGAGAGAGAGAGACGAGGGGGGCGAGAGAGAGAGACGAGGGGGGGCGAGAGAGAGAGACGAGGGGGGCGAGAGAGAGAGACGAGGGGGGCGAGAGAGAGAGACGAGGGGGGGGGGGCGAGGGGGGGAGAGAGAGACGAGGGGGGCGAGAGAGAGAGACGAGGGGGGCGAGAGAGAGAGACGAGGGGGGCGAGAGAGAGAGACGAGGGGGGGCGAGAGAGAGAGACGAGGGGGGCGAGAGAGAGAGACGGGGGGGCGAGAGAGAGAGACGAGGGGGGGCGAGAGAGAGAGACGAGGGGGGCGAGAGAGAGAGACGAGGGGGGCGAGAGAGAGAGACGAGGGGGGCGAGAGAGAGAGACGAGGGGGGCGAGAGAGAGAGACGAGGGGGGCGAGAGAGAGAGACGAGGGGGGCGAGAGAGAGAGACGAGGGGGGCGAGAGAGAGAGACGAGGGGGGGCGAGAGAGAGAGACGAGGGGGGCGAGAGAGAGAGACGAGGGGGGCGAGAGAGAGAGACGAGGGGGGCGAGAGAGAGAGACGAGGGGGGCGAGAGAGAGAGACGAGGGGGGCGAGAGAGAGAGACGAGGGGGGCGAGAGAGAGAGACGAGGGGGGCGAGAGAGAGAGACGAGGGGGGCGAGAGAGAGAGACGAGGGGGGCGAGAGAGAGAGACGAGGGGGGCGAGAGAGAGAGACGAGGGGGGCGAGAGAGAGAGACGAGGGGGGCGAGAGAGAGAGACGAGGGGGGCGAGAGAGAGAGACGAGGGGGGCGAGAGAGAGAGACGAGGGGGGCGAGAGAGAGAGACGAGGGGGGCGAGAGAGAGAGACGAGGGGGGCGAGAGAGAGAGACGAGGGGGCGAGAGAGAGAGAGACGAGGGGGGCGAGAGAGAGAGAGACGAGGGGGGCGAGAGAGAGAGAGACGAGGGGGGCGAGAGAGAGAGAGACGAGGGGGGCGAGAGAGAGAGAGAGACGAGGGGGGCGAGAGAGAGAGAGAGACGAGGGGGGCGAGAGAGAGAGAGAGACGAGGGGGGCGAGAGAGAGAGAGAGAGAGGGGGAGAGAGAGAGACGAGGGGGGCGAGAGAGAGAGACGAGGGGGGCGAGAGAGAGAGACGAGGGGGGGCGAGAGAGAGAGACGAGGGGGGCGAGAGAGAGAGAGAGACGAGGGGGGCGAGAGAGAGAGCGAGGGGGCGAGAGAGAGAGACGAGGGGGGCGAGAGAGAGAGAGAGGGGGCGAGAGAGAGAGAGACGAGGGGGGCGAGGGGGGGGCGAGAGAGAGAGACGAGGGGGGCGAGAGAGAGGACGAGGGGGGCGAGAGAGAGAGAGACGAGGGGGGCGAGAGAGAGACGAGGGGGGGCGAGAGAGAGGGCGAGGGGGGCGAGAGAGAGAGACGAGGGGGGGTGAGGGGGGGCGGAGAGAGAGACGAGGGGGGCGAGAGGAGAGAGACGAGGGGGGCGAGAGAGAGGGGCGAGGGGGGCGAGAGAGAGGGGCGAGGGGGGCGAGAGAGAGGGGCGAGGGGAGCGAGGAGAGAGGGGCGAGGGGGGGCGAGAGAGAGGGGCGAGGGGGGGCGAGAGAGAGGGGCGAGGGGGGGCGAGGAGAGAGAGACGAGGGGGGGCGGAGAGAGAGGGGGGGGGCGAGAGAGAGAGGGGGGGGGGCGGAGAGAGACGGGGGGGGGCGAGAGAGACGGGGGGGGGCGAGAGAGACGGGGGGGGGGGGCGAGAGAGACGGGGGGGGCGGAGAGGGACGGGGGGGGGGGGGCGAGAGAGACGGGGGGGGGGCGAGAGAGACCGGGGGGGGCGAGAGAGACGGGGGGGGGCGAGAGAGACGGGGGGGGGGGGCGAGAGAGACGGGGGGGGGGCGAGAGAGACGGGGGGGGGCGAGAGAGACGGGGGGGGCGAGAGAGACGGGGGGGGCGAGAGAGACGGGGGGGGCGAGAGAGGACGGGGGGGGGCGAGAGAGACGGGGGGGGGCGAGAGAGACGGGGGGGGCGAGAGAGACGGGGGGGGCGAGAGAGACGGGGGGGGCGAGAGAGAGACGAGGGGGGCGAGAGAGTCGAGAGAGAGACGAGGCGGGCGAGAGAGACGGGGGGGGGGGCGAGCGAGACGGGGGGGGCGAGCGAGACGGGGGGGCGAGCGAGACGGGGGGGGCGAGCGAGACGGGGGGGGCGAGAGAGAGAGAGAGAGACGAGGGGGGACGAGGGGGGCGAGAGAGAGACGAGGGGGGCGAGAGAGAGAGAGAGAGAGAGAGACAAGGGGGGCGAGAGAGAGAGAGAGACGAGGGGGGCGAGAGAGAGAGAGAGACGAGGGGCGCGAGAGAGAGAGAGAGACGAGGGGGCGAGAGAGAGAGAGAGAGACGAGGGGGGCGAGAGAGAGAGAGACGAAGGGGGCGAGAGAGAGAGAGAGACGAGGGGGGCGAGAGAGAGAGAGAGAGAGAGAGACAAGGGGGGCGAGAGAGAGAGAGAGACGAGGGGGGCGAGAGAGAGAGAGAGAGAGACGAGGGGGGCGAGAGAGTGAGAGAGAGACGAGGGGGCGAGAGAGTGAGAGAGACGAGGGGGGCGAGAGAGTGAGAGAGACGAGGGGGGCGAGAGAGTGAGAGAGACGAGGGGGGCGAGAGAGAGAGAGAGAGTGAGAGACGAGGGGCGCGAGAGAGCCGAGAGAGAGACGAGGCGGGCGAGAGAGAGAGAGAGACGAGGGGGGCGAGAGAGACGAGGGGGCGAGAGAGACGAGGGGGGCGAGAGAGACGAGGGGGGCGAGAGAGAGACGAGGGGGGCGAGAGAGACGAGGGGGGCGAGAGAGACGAGGGGGGCGAGAGAGAGAGAGAGAGAGACGAGGGGGGAGAGAGAGAGAGGGAGACGAGGGGGGAGAGAGAGAGAGGGGACGAGGGGGGCGAGAGAGAGAGAGAGACGAGGGGGCGAGAGAGAGAGACGAGGGGGGCGAAAGAGAGAGACGAGGGGGCGAAGAGAGAGAGAGACGAGGGGGCGAAAGAGAGAGAGAGAGAGAGAGACGAGGGGGGCGAAAGAGAGAGAGAGAGAGAGAGAGACGAGGGGGGCGAGAGAGAGAGAGACGAGGGGGGCGAGAGAGAGAGAGACGAGGGGGGCGAGAGAGAGAGAGACGAGGGGGGCGAGAGAGAGAGAGACGAGGGGGGCGAGAGAGAGAGACGAGGGGGGCGAGAGAGAGA
>NC_092762.1:0-12500 GCF_047496795.1 Chiloscyllium punctatum
CTTTCTCTCTCTCTTTCTTCTCTCTACATCATTCTCTGTATCTCTTTCTCTCCCTGTCTTTCTCTCTCTATCTCTCCCTCCCAGTCTTTCTCTCTCTCTCCCTGTATTTATCTCTCCCTTTCTTTCTCTCTCCCTCATTCTCAGTCTCTATCTCTCCCTGTCTTTCTCTCTCTCTCTTCCTGTCTTTCTCTCTCTCTCTCTCGCTCCCTCTCTGTCTTTCTTTCTCTACCTCCCTGTCTCTCTCGCTCTCTCCCTCTCTGTCTTTCTCTCTAGCACCCTGTCTTTCTCTCTCTCTGTCTTTCTCTCTCTCTCCCTGCCTTTCTCACCCTCTCTCCCTCTCTCTCTCCCACTCTGTCTTTCTCGCTCGCACCCTGTCTTTCTCTCTCTCTTTCTTTCTCCCTCTCTCCTCTCTCTCTCGCACCCTGTCCTTCTCTCTCTGTCTTTCTTTCTCTCTCTCTCTCCCTGCCTTTCTCACCCTCTCTCCCTTCTCTCCCACTCTGTCTTTCTCTCTCGCTCTCTGTCTTTCTCTCACCCCCCCTGTCTTTTTCTCTCTCTCTCTTTCCCTGTCCTTCTCTCTCTCCCCCTCTCTCTCTCTCTCGGTCTTTCTCTCTCTCTCACCATGTCTTTCTCTCTCTCTCTCTCTCTCTCTCCTTGTCTTGTTCTCTCTCTCACTCTTTTTGTCTTTCTCTTTCTCTCTCTCTAACCGTCTCTCTCTCTCTCTCTCTGTCTCTCTCTCCCTGTTTTTTTCTCTCTCTCTCTCTCCTTGTTTTTCTCTCTCTCTCTCCCTGGCTTTTTCTCTCTCACCCTGTCATTCTCTCTCTTTCACTTTCTCCCTTTCATTCTCTCTCCCTCTCTCTCACCTCCTGTCTTTCTCTCTCTCTCTCTGTCTCCCTGACATTCTCTCTCTCTCCCTGTCTTTCTCTGTCTCTCTCTCCCTGTCTTTCTCTCTCTTTCTCTTTATCTCCCTGTCTTTCTCTCTCTCTCTCTCACTCTCTCTCTCTCTCTCTCTCTCTCCCTGTCATTCTCTCTCTCTCTCCCTGTCTTTCTCTCTCTCTTCTTGTCTTTCTCTCTCTCTCTCTCTCTCTCTGTCTCTCTCGCTCACTGTCTTTCTCTCTATCTCTCCCTGACTTTTTCTCTCTCTCCCTGCCTTTCTCTCTCTCTCTCTCTCCCGTCTTTCTCTCTCTCTCTCTCTCATTCTCACCTCTCTCCCTCCCTCTCTCCCTCCCTCTCTCCCACCCTCTCTCCCACCCTCACTCCCTCCCTCTGTCCCTCCTTCTCTCCCTCCCTCTCTCCCTCCCTCTCTCTCTTCCTCTCTCCCTCTCTCTCTCACTCTCTCTCTATCACTTGCTCTCTCCCTCGTTCTCTCCCTCGCTCTCTCCATCGCTCTCTCCCTCTCTCTCCCTCTCTCTCCCTTTCTCCCTCTCTCCCTGTCTTTCTCTCTCTCTCTGCCTGACTCTCTCTCTCTCTCCCTCTCCCCCTCTCTCCCCCTCTCTCACTCCCTCTCTCACTCCCTCTCTCACTCCCTCTCTCACTCCCTCTCCCACTCCCTCTCTCACTCCCTCTCCCTGTCTCCCTCACTGTCTTTCTCTCTCTCTCCCCCGCCTTTGTGTCTCTCTCTCCCTGTCTTTTTCTCTCTCTCTCTCCTTGTCTTTCTCTCTCTTTCTCTCTCACTCTGACTTTCTCTCTCTCTCTCAGCCTGTCTTTCTATTGCTCTCTCCCTGTCTTTCTCTCTCTCTCTCTCTCCCTGACTTTTTCTCAATCACCCTGTCTTTCTCTCTCTTTCTCTTTCTCCCTATCTTACTCTCTCCCTCTCTCCCTCTCCCTGTCTTTCTCTCTCTCTCTGTCTCCCTGACATTCTCTCTCTCTCCCTGTCTTTCTCTCTCTCTCTCCCTGTCTTTGTCTCTCTTTCTCTCTCTCCCTGTCTTTTTCTCTTTCTGTCGCTCTCTCTCCGTGTCTTTCTCTCTCTCTCTCTCCCTCCCTCCCTGTCTTAATCTCTCTCTCTCCCTGTCTTTCTCTCTCGCTCTCCACTGTCTTTCTCTTTCTCTCTCCCTGTCTCTCTCTCTCTCATCTATCTTTCTCTCTCTCTCTCTCTCCATCTGTCTCTCTCTCTCTGTCTTTCTATCTCTCACTCTCTCTTTCTCTCTCCTTCTTTGTCTTTCTCTGTCTTTATTTCTCTCTCTGTCCCTCTCTCCCTCTCTCTCCCTCTCTCTCTCTGTCATTCTCTCTCACTCTCTCCCTGTTAATCTCTCTCTCGCTGTCTTACTCTCTCTCTCTCCCCCCCTCTCTCTCTCCATCTCTGTCTTTCCCTCTCTGTCATTCTTGCTCTCTCCCTCCCTGTCTTTCTCTCTCTCTCCCTCTCTGTATTTCTCTCTCTCTCTCTAGCTGTCTTACTCTCTCTCTCCCCCATGTCTTTGTCTCTCTCTCTCCCTACTTTCTCTCTCTCTCTCCCTGTCCCCCTCTCTCTCTCTCTCCCTGTCTTGTTCTGTCTCTCTATCTGTCTCTCCATGACTTTCTCTCTTTCTTTCTCCCTGTCATTCTCACTCTCTTCCTGTCTTTCTCTCTCGCTCTCTCTATCCCTGTCTTTCTATCTCTCTCTGTCTTTCTGTCTCTCACTCTTCTTCTCTCTCTCCCGCTCTGACATTCTCTCTCTGTCTTTCTCTCTCACACTCACTCTGTCTTTCTCTCTCTCGCCCTCTCTCTCTCCCTGTCTCTCTCTCCATCTCTGTCTTTCCCTCTTTGTCTTTCGCCCTCTCTCCCTCTCTGTCTTTCTCTCTCTCTCTCCCTGTCTTTCTCTCTCTCTCTCCCTGTCCTTCTCTCTCTCTCACTCCCTGTGTTTCTCTTTCTCTCTCCCTGTCCTTCTCTCTCTCTCTCTCCCTGTGTTTCTCTTTCTCTCTCTCTCCTTGTCTTTGTCTCTCTCCCTCTGTCGCTGTCTTTCTCTCTATCTCTCCCTGTCTTTCTCTCTGTCTCTCTCTCCCTGTCTTTCTCTCTCTTTCTCTCTCTCCCTGTCTTTCTCTCTCATTCTGTCTCTGTCTTTCTCTCTCTCTTTCTGTCTCTCTATAGTTCCCTGTCCTTCTCTCTCTCTCTCTCACTCGGTCTTTCTCTCTCTCTCACCATGCCTTTCTCTCTCTTTCACATTCTCCCTATCTTGCTCTCTCCCTCTCTCTCACCTCCTGACTTTCTCTCTCTTTCTCTGTCTCCCTGACATTCTGTCTCTCTCCCTGTCTTTCTCTCTGTCTCTTTCTCCCTGTCTTTCTCTCTCTTTCTCTCTCTCTCCCTGTCTTTCTCTCTCTCTGTCTCTGCCTGTTTTTTTCTCTCTCTCTCCCTGCCGTTCTGTCTCTCTCCCTGCCTTTCTCTCTCTCTGTCCCTACTTTCTCTCTCTCTCTCCCTGTCCCTCTCTCTCTCTCTCTCCCTATCTTGTTCTCTCTCTCTATCTGTCTCTCCATGACTTTCTCTCTTTCTTTCTTTCTCCCTGTCTTTCTCACTCTCTTCCTGTCTTTCTCTCTCGCTCTCTCTATCCCTGTCTTTCTCTCTCTGTCTTTCTGTCTCTCACTCTCCTTCTCTCTCTCCCGCTCTGACATTCTCTCTCTGTCTTTCTCTCTCTGTCTTTCTCTCTCTCTCCCACTTTGTCTTTCTCCCTCTCGCCCTCTCTCTCTCCATGTCTCTCTCTCCATCTCTGTCTTTCCCTCTTTGTCTTTCTCCCTCTCTCCCTCTGTTTTTCTCTCTCTCTCTCCCTGTCTTTCTCTCTCTCTCTGCCTATCTTTCTCTCTCTCTCTCTCCCCCGTCCTTCACTCTCTCTCTCCCCCTGTCTTTTTTTTCTCTCTCTCTCTCTCCCTGTGTTTCTCTCTCTCTCTCTCTCTCTCTGCTTGTCTTTGTCTCTCTCCCTCTGTCCGTGTCTTTCTCTCTATCTCTCCCTGTGTTTCTCTCTGTCTCTGTCTCCCTGTCTTTCTCTCTCTCTCTCTCTCTCTCTCTCCCTGTCTTTCTCTCTCTCTACCTCTCTCGGTATTTCTCTCTCTCTCTCCCTGTCATTCTCTCTCTCTCTCTCCCTGTCTTTCTCTCTGTCTCTCTCCCTGACCTTTTCTCTCTAACCCAGTCTTTCTCTCGCTTTCACTTTCTCCCTATCTTTCTCTCTCCCTCTCTCTCACCTCCTGTCTTTCTCTCTCTCTCTCTCTCCCTGTCTTTCTCTCCCTTTCTCTCTCTCTCCCTGTCTTGCTCTCTCTCTGTCTCTGACTGTGTTTTTCTCTCTCTACCCCTCCCTTTCTGTCTCTCTCCCTGCCTTTTTCTCTCTCTCTCCCTACTTTCTCTCTCTCTCTCCCTGTCCCTCTCTCTCTCTCTCTCTCCCTGTCTTGTTCTCTCTCTCTATCTGTCTCTCCATGACTTTCTCTCTTTCTTTCTTTCTCCCTGTCTTTCTCACTCTCTTCCTGTCTTTCTCTCTCGCTCTCTCTATCCCTGTCTTTCTCTCTCAGTCTTTCTGTCTCTCACTCTCCTTCTCTCTCTCCCGCTCTGACATTCTCTCTCTGTCTTTCTCTCTCTGTCTTTCTCTCTCTCCCACTCTGTCTTTCTCTCTCTCGCGCTCTCTCTCTCCCTGTCTCTCTCTCCATCTCTGTCTTTCCCTCTTTGTCTTTCGCCCTCTCTCCCTCTCTGTCTTTCTCTCTCTCTCTCCATGTCCTTCTCTCTCTCTCTCCCCCTGTCTTTTTTTTTCTCTCTCTCTCCCTGTGTTTCTCTTTCTCTCTCTCTCCTTGTCTTTGTCTCTCTCCCTCTGTCCCTGTCTTTCTCTCTATCTCTCCCTGTCTTTCTCTCTGTCTCTGTCTCCCTGTCTTTCTCTCTCTCTCTCTCTCTCCCTGTCTTTCTCTCTCTTTCTCTCTCTCCCTGTCTTTCTCTCTCATTCTGTCTCTGTCTTTCTCTCTCTCTTTCTGTCTCTCTCTCTTTCCCTGTCCTTCTCTCTCTCTCTCTCACTCGGTCTTTCTCTCTCTCTCACCATGTCTTTCTCTCTCTCCCTCCCTGTCTTGTTCTCTCTCTCACTCTTTCTGTCTTTCTCTTCCTCTCTCTCTAACCGTGTCTCTCTCTCTCTCTCTCTCTCTCTCTCCCTGTCTTTCTCTCTCTCTTTCCCTGTCCTTCTCTCTCTCTGTCTCTCTCTCTCGGACTTTCTCTCTCTCTCTCTCTCCCTGTCTTTCTCTCTATCTGTCTCTCTCCCTGACTTTTTCTCTCTCACCGTGTCTTTCTCTCTCTTTCACTTTCTCCCTATCTTGCTCTCTCCCTCTCTCTCACCTCCTGTCTTTCTCTCTCTCTCTGTATCCCTGACATTCTCTCTCTCTCCCTGTCTTTCTCTCTCTTTCTCTCTCTCTCTCCCTGTCTTTCTCTCTCTTTCTCTCTCTCTCCCTGTCTTTCTCTCTCTCTCGGCTTGTTTTTTCTCTCTCTCCCCCTGCCTTTCTGTCTCTCTCCCTGCCTTTCTCTCTCTCTCTCCCTACTTTCTCTCTCTCTCTCTCCCTGTCCCTCTCTCTCTCTCCCTGTCTTGTTCTCTCTATCTGTCTCTCCATGACTTTCTCTCTTTCTTTCTTTCTCCCTGTCTTTCTCACTATCTTCCTGTCTTTCTCTCTCGCTCTCTCTGTACCTGTCTTTCTCTCTCTGTCTTTCTGTCTCTCACTCTCCTTCTTTCTCCTCCGCTCTGACAATCTCTTTCTGTCTTTCTCTCTCTGTCTTTCTCACTCTCTCCCACCCTGTCTTTCTCTCTCTCTCGCCCTCTCTCTCTCCCTGTCTCTCTCTCCATCTCTGTCTTACCCTCTTTGTCTTTCTGCCTCTCTCCCTCTCTGTCTTTCTCTCTCTCTCTCCCTGTCTTTCTCTCTCTCTCTGCCTGTCTTTCTCTCTCTCTCTCTCTCCCGTCCCTCACTCTCTCTCTCCCCCTGTCTTTTTCTCTCTCTCTCTCTCCCTGTGTTTCTCTTCGTCTCTCTCTCGCTCCTTGTCTTTGTCTCTCTCCCTCTGTCCCTGTCTTCCTCTCTATCTCTCCCTGTCTTTCTCTCTGTCTCTGTCTCCCTGTCTTTCTCTCTCTCTCTCTCTCTCTCTGGGTCTTTCTCTCTCTTTCTCTCTCCCCCTGTCTTTCTCTGTCATTCTGTCTCTCTCTTTCTCTCTCTCTTTCTGTCTTTCTGTCTCTCTCCCTGTCTTTTCTCTCTCTTTCCCTGTCCTTCTCTCTCTCTCTCTCTCTCTCTCTCTCTCTCTCTCGGTCTTTCTCTCTCTCTCTCTCCCTGTCTTGTTTTCTCTCTCTCACTCTTTCTGTCTTTCTCTTCCTCTCTCTCTAACCGTGTCTCTCTCTCTCTCTCTCTCTCCCTGTCTTTCTCTCTCTCTTTCCCTGTCCTTCTCTCTCTCTCTCTCTCTCTCTCTCGGACATTCTCTCTCTCTCTCTCCCTGTCATTCTCTCTCTCTCTCTGCCTGTCTTTCTCTCTCTCTTTCCCTGTCCTTCTCTCTCTCTCTCTCTCTCCCTGTTATTCTCTCTCTCTCTCACCATGTCTTTCTCTCTCTCTCTCTCTCTCTCCCTGTCTTGTTCTCTCTCTCACTCTTTCTGTCTTTCTCTTTCACTCTCTCTAACCGTGTCTCTCTCTCTGTCTCTCTCCCTGTCTTCCTCTCTCTCTTTCCCTGTCCTTCTCTCTCTCTCTCTCTTTCTCTCGGTCTTTCTCTCTCTCTCTCCCTGTCATTCTCTCTCTCTCTCTCTCCCTGTCTTTCTCTCTCTCCCACTCTCCCTGACTTTTTCTCTCTCACCCTGTCTTTCTCTCTCTTTCACATTCTCCCTATCTTGCTCTCTCCCTCTCTCTCACCTCCTGTCTTTCTCTCTCTCTCTCTCTCTCCCTGTCTTTCTCTCTCTTTCTCTCTCTCTCCCTGTCTTTCTCTCTCTGTCTCTGCCTGTTTTTTTCTCTCTCTCCCCCTGCCTTTCTGTCTCTCTCCCTGCCTTTCTCTCTCTCTCTCCCTACTTTCTCTCTCTCTCTCCCTGTCCCTCTCTCTCTCTCTCTCACTGTCTTGTTCTCTCTATCTATCTGTCTCTCCATGACTTTCTCTTTCTTTCTTTCTCCCTGTCTTTCTCACTCTCTTCCTGTTTTTCTCTCTCGCTCTCTCTATCCCTGTCTTTCTCTCTCTGTCTTTCTGACTCTCACTCTCCTTCTCTCTCTCCCGCTCTGACATTCTCTCTCTGTATTTCTCTCTCTGTCTTTCTCTCTCTCTCCAACTCTGTCTTTCTCTCTCTCTCTCCCTGTCTTTCTCTCTCTCTCTCTCCCTGTCTCTCTCTCTCTCTCTCTCTCCCCCCCGTCCTTCACTCTCTCTCTCTCCCTGTGTTTCTCTTTCTCTCTCTCTCTCCTTGTCTTTGTCTCTCTCCCTCTCTCCCTGTCTTTCTCTCTATCTCTCCCTGTCTTTCTCTCTCTTTCTCTCTCTCCCTGTCTTTCTCGCTCATTCTGTCTCTCTCTTTCTCTCTCTCTTTCTGTCTCTCTCTCTCTCTCTCCCTGTCTTTCTCTCTCTCTTTCCCTGTCCTTCTCTCTCTCTCTCTCTCTCGGTCTTTCTCTCTCTCTCACCATGTCTTTCTCTCTCTCTCTCTCTCTCCCTGTCTTTCTCTCTCTCTTCTTGTCTTTCTCTCTCTCTCTCTCTCTCTCTGTCTCTCTCGCTCACTGTCTTTCTCTCTATCTCTCCCTGACTTTTTCTCTCTCTCCCTGCCTTTCTCTCTCTCTCTCTCTCCCGTCTTTCTCTCTCTCTCTCTCTCATTCTCACCTCTCTCCCTCCCTCTCTCCCTCCCTCTCTCCCTCCCTCTCTCCCACCCTCTCTCCCACCCTCTCTCCCTCCCTCTGTCCCTCCTTCTCTCCCTCCCTCTCTCCCTCCCTCTCTCTCTTCCTCTCTCCCTCTCTCTCTCACTCTCTCTCTATCACTTGCTCTCTCCCTCGTTCTCTCCCTCGCTCTCTCCATCGCTCTCTCCCTCTCTCTCCCTCTCTCTCCCTTTCTCCCTCTCTCCCTGTCTTTCTCTCTCTCTCTGCCTGACTCTCTCTCTCTTTCCCTCTCCCCCTCTCTCCCCCTCTCTCACTCCCTCTCTCACTCCCTCTCTCACTCCCTCTCTCACTCCCTCTCCCACTCCCTCTCTCACTCCCTCTCCCTGTCTCCCTCACCGTCTTTCTCTCTCTCTCCCCCGCCTTTGTGTCTCTCTCTCCCTGTCTTTTTCTCTCTCTCTCTCCTTGTCTTTCTCTCTCTTTCTCTCTCACTCTGACTTTCTCTCTCTCTCTCAGCCTGTCTTTCTATTGCTCTCTCCCTGTCTTTCTCTCTCTCTCTCTCTCCCTGACTTTTTCTCAATCACCCTGTCTTTCTCTCTCTTTCTCTTTCTCCCTATCTTACTCTCTCCCTCTCTCCCTCTCCCTGTCTTTCTCTCTCTCTCTGTCTCCCTGACATTCTCTCTCTCTCCCTGTCTTTCTCTCTCTCTCTCCCTGTCTTTGTCTCTCTTTCTCTCTCTCCCTGTCTTTTTCTCTTTCTGTCGCTCTCTCTCCGTGTCTTTCTCTCTCTCTCTCTCCCTCCCTCCCTGTCTTAATCTCTCTCTCTCCCTGTCTTTCTCTCTCGCTCTCCACTGTCTTTCTCTTTCTCTCTCCCTGTCTCTCTCTCTCTCATCTATCTTTCTCTCTCTCTCTCTCTCCATCTGTCTCTCTCTCTCTGTCTTTCTATCTCTCACTCTCTCTTTCTCTCTCCTTCTTTGTCTTTCTCTGTCTTTATTTCTCTCTCTGTCCCTCTCTCCCTCTCTCTCCCTCTCTCTCTCTGTCATTCTCTCTCACTCTCTCCCTGTTAATCTCTCTCTCGCTGTCTTACTCTCTCTCTCTCCCCCTCTCTCTCTCCATCTCTGTCTTTCCCTCTCTGTCATTCTTGCTCTCTCCCTCCCTGTCTTTCTCTCTCTCTCTCCCTCTCTCTCCCTCTCTGTATTTCTCTCTCTCTCTCTAGCTGTCTTACTCTCTCTCTCCCCCATGTCTTTGTCTCTCTCTCTCCCTACTTTCTCTCTCTCTCTCCCTGTCCCCCCCTCTCTCTCTCTCCCTGTCTTGTTCTGTCTCTCTATCTGTCTCTCCATGACTTTCTCTCTTTCTTTCTCCCTGTCATTCTCACTCTCTTCCTGTCTTTCTCTCTCGCTCTCTCTATCCCTGTCTTTCTATCTCTCTCTGTCTTTCTGTCTCTCACTCTTCTTCTCTCTCTCCCGCTCTGACATTCTCTCTCTGTCTTTCTCTCTCACACTCACTCTGTCTTTCTCTCTCTCGCCCTCTCTCTCTCCCTGTCTCTCTCTCCATCTCTGTCTTTCCCTCTTTGTCTTTCGCCCTCTCTCCCTCTCTGTCTTTCTCTCTCTCTCTCCCTGTCTTTCTCTCTCTCTCTCCCTGTCCTTCTCTCTCTCTCACTCCCTGTGTTTCTCTTTCTCTCTCCCTGTCCTTCTCTCTCTCTCTCTCCCTGTGTTTCTCTTTCTCTCTCTCTCCTTGTCTTTGTCTCTCTCCCTCTGTCGCTGTCTTTCTCTCTATCTCTCCCTGTCTTTCTCTCTGTCTCTCTCTCCCTGTCTTTCTCTCTCTTTCTCTCTCTCCCTGTCTTTCTCTCTCATTCTGTCTCTGTCTTTCTCTCTCTCTTTCTGTCTCTCTATAGTTCCCTGTCCTTCTCTCTCTCTCTCTCACTCGGTCTTTCTCTCTCTCTCACCATGCCTTTCCCTCTCTTTCACATTCTCCCTATCTTGCTCTCTCCCTCTCTCTCACCTCCTGACTTTCTCTCTCTTTCTCTGTCTCCCTGACATTCTGTCTCTCTCCCTGTCTTTCTCTCTGTCTCTTTCTCCCTGTCTTTCTCTCTCTTTCTCTCTCTCTCCCTGTCTTTCTCTCTCTCTGTCTCTGCCTGTTTTTTTCTCTCTCTCTCTCCCTGCCGTTCTGTCTCTCTCCCTGCCTTTCTCTCTCTCTGTCCCTACTTTCTCTCTCTCTCTCCCTGTCCCTCTCTCTCTCTCTCTCCCTATCTTGTTCTCTCTCTCTATCTGTCTCTCCATGACTTTCTCTCTTTCTTTCTTTCTCCCTGTCTTTCTCACTCTCTTCCTGTCTTTCTCTCTCGCTCTCTCTATCCCTGTCTTTCTCTCTCTGTCTTTCTGTCTCTCACTCTCCTTCTCTCTCTCCCGCTCTGACATTCTCTCTCTGTCTTTCTCTCTCTGTCTTTCTCTCTCTCTCCCACTTTGTCTTTCTCCCTCTCGCCCTCTCTCTCTCCATGTCTCTCTCTCCATCTCTGTCTTTCCCTCTTTGTCTTTCTCCCTCTCTCCCTCTGTTTTTCTCTCTCTCTCTCCCTGTCTTTCTCTCTCTCTCTGCCTATCTTTCTCTCTCTCTCTCTCCCCCGTCCTTCACTCTCTCTCTCCCCCTGTCTTTTTTTTCTCTCTCTCTCTCTCCCTGTGTTTCTCTCTCTCTCTCTCTCTCTCTGCTTGTCTTTGTCTCTCTCCCTCTGTCCGTGTCTTTCTCTCTATCTCTCCCTGTGTTTCTCTCTGTCTCTGTCTCCCTGTCTTTCTCTCTCTCTCTCTCTCTCTCTCTCCCTGTCTTTCTCTCTCTCTACCTCTCTCGGTATTTCTCTCTCTCTCTCCCTGTCATTCTCTCTCTCTCTCTCCCTGTCTTTCTCTCTGTCTCTCTCCCTGACCTTTTCTCTCTAACCCAGTCTTTCTCTCGCTTTCACTTTCTCCCTATCTTTCTCTCTCCCTCTCTCTCACCTCCTGTCTTTCTCTCTCTCTCTCTCTCCCTGTCTTTCTCTCCCTTTCTCTCTCTCTCCCTGTCTTGCTCTCTCTCTGTCTCTGACTGTGTTTTTCTCTCTCTACCCCTCCCTTTCTGTCTCTCTCCCTGCCTTTTTCTCTCTCTCTCCCTACTTTCTCTCTCTCTCTCCCTGTCCCTCTCTCTCTCTCTCTCTCCCTGTCTTGTTCTCTCTCTCTATCTGTCTCTCCATGACTTTCTCTCTTTCTTTCTTTCTCCCTGTCTTTCTCACTCTCTTCCTGTCTTTCTCTCTCGCTCTCTCTATCCCTGTCTTTCTCTCTCAGTCTTTCTGTCTCTCACTCTCCTTCTCTCTCTCCCGCTCTGACATTCTCTCTCTGTCTTTCTCTCTCTGTCTTTCTCTCTCTCCCACTCTGTCTTTCTCTCTCTCGCGCTCTCTCTCTCCCTGTCTCTCTCTCCATCTCTGTCTTTCCCTCTTTGTCTTTCGCCCTCTCTCCCTCTCTGTCTTTCTCTCTCTCTCTCCATGTCCTTCTCTCTCTCTCTCCCCCTGTCTTTTTTTCTCTCTCTCTCTCCCTGTGTTTCTCTTTCTCTCTCTCTCCTTGTCTTTGTCTCTCTCCCTCTGTCCCTGTCTTTCTCTCTATCTCTCCCTGTCTTTCTCTCTGTCTCTGTCTCCCTGTCTTTCTCTCTCTCTCTCTCTCCCTGTCTTTCTCTCTCTTTCTCTCTCTCCCTGTCTTTCTCTCTCATTCTGTCTCTGTCTTTCTCTCTCTCTTTCTGTCTCTCTCTCTTTCCCTGTCCTTCTCTCTCTCTCTCTCACTCGGTCTTTCTCTCTCTCTCACCATGTCTTTCTCTCTCTCCCTCCCTGTCTTGTTCTCTCTCTCACTCTTTCTGTCTTTCTCTTCCTCTCTCTCTAACCGTGTCTCTCTCTCTCTCTCTCTCTCTCTCTCCCTGTCTTTCTCTCTCTCTTTCCCTGTCCTTCTCTCTCTCTGTCTCTCTCTCTCGGACTTTCTCTCTCTCTCTCTCTCCCTGTCTTTCTCTCTATCTGTCTCTCTCCCTGACTTTTTCTCTCTCACCGTGTCTTTCTCTCTCTTTCACTTTCTCCCTATCTTGCTCTCTCCCTCTCTCTCACCTCCTGTCTTTCTCTCTCTCTCTGTATCCCTGACATTCTCTCTCTCTCCCTGTCTTTCTCTCTCTTTCTCTCTCTCTCTCCCTGTCTTTCTCTCTCTTTCTCTCTCTCTCCCTGTCTTTCTCTCTCTCTCGGCTTGTTTTTTCTCTCTCTCCCCCTGCCTTTCTGTCTCTCTCCCTGCCTTTCTCTCTCTCTCTCCCTACTTTCTCTCTCTCTCTCTCCCTGTCCCCCTCTCTCTCTCCCTGTCTTGTTCTCTCTATCTGTCTCTCCATGACTTTCTCTCTTTCTTTCTTTCTCCCTGTCTTTCTCACTATCTTCCTGTCTTTCTCTCTCGCTCTCTCTGTCCCTGTCTTTCTCTCTCTGTCTTTCTGTCTCTCACTCTCCTTCTTTCTCTCCCGCTCTGACAATCTCTTTCTGTCTTTCTCTCTCTGTCTTTCTCACTCTCTCCCACCCTGTCTTTCTCTCTCTCTCGCCCTCTCTCTCTCCCTGTCTCTCTCTCCATCTCTGTCTTACCCTCTTTGTCTTTCTGCCTCTCTCCCTCTCTGTCTTTCTCTCTCTCTCTCCCTGTCTTTCTCTCTCTCTCTGCCTGTCTTTCTCTCTCTCTCTCTCTCCCGTCCCTCACTCTCTCTCTCCCCCTGTCTTTTTCTCTCTCTCTCTCTCCCTGTGTTTCTCTTCGT